>NW_015629065.1:487001-516347 GCF_001515625.1 Sinocyclocheilus rhinocerous
CGTGGCGTCGGCGCCGGTTCAAGTCGGACAAAATTTCTAACCGGCATGCACTGCTTCAAGTCAGCCGCCGATCGGTTTGCGCGGCGCCGCATGAAGTCGAACGCACCTAATATGAACGCAGTCCAGCGGGGGCAGGGGGAGGGGGGGGCAATCAAACTCTGGTTTGGACCAGGCAAGCGAACCAAGTGTGAAAGCACCCTTAATTATACATGCAGACAGTCATATGAGGAGTTTTAAACATTCAGAGAACACATTTTATTTTTAAACATGAAAAATTTACCCCATAGTGACCTCATAGCTGGCCATATATATATATATATATATATATATATATATGTGTGTGTGGTTTTAATTATGTTTTTATCAGCCAATTAGATTAGAGGAGAATATGCAGTAAATATTTAACTAAAACTGCATTTAGCTAGAACTTTATTTTTCTCGAAATTATATATCTTTATATATGAGAAGCAGCAACAGATTACATTCATGGTAAAAACAAAAAACAATAGACATTGTGGAAGATTTAAGAACGCGAGTTACGCTTCTCCATTGGTCGTTTCATTAACATGCACACGTGGGCGTGACTTCCGTATACGTCATTACGTCGGACATCAATGAGAAATTGCTATTGAAATAATCAGGTGAACAGGAATAATTCTAATAATCCACCATAGTCATGTTAAACGAGATTGGCTATGCCTTTCCTGCTGGCGATGAAAGCGATGGGAGTAACGACGAGTGGGATATTGGGTATTCTGATAATAACAAAAAAACTGAGGTAACGTAAAAGAAAAGGTTCTTTCCCACGTCCAACACTCGTCTCGCCCCATGTGGTATATTTTAGCTAGCATTCGGCCGTTTAGTTTAAGATAGTTATGGACACAAATTATTTGTACGATTAAACAGCAACCTTTTTTCATCTTGCTGGCAGTTTCCTGAAGCACATCTGAATGGAGAAGATAAAGTATCCAACTTGAAAAGGGCCATTTCTGCACGGAATGTCGACCTGGTACGCGAACTCTTAGACAGTGGTAAGTGCTTGTATTCATAGCTTTTATTTGGCCGACACAAGTCATACATTTATATTTAAAAAATGTCTCTCATGGTTATCTATCAGGTCTGGACGTGGAGACACGGCTCGGCTTTGGCTGGACTCCTCTCATGTGCGCTGTCCATGTGGCCCACTATGAGCTTGCTGAACTGCTGCTGGATCATGGTGCAAGTGCAAACTTCAGCAAAGGTAAATGGAGACAAAAGTGTCAAAAGATACTCATAATTCTATTGATTTGTGTATCAGAGCTTCATATCGAAAGAAGAAATGGGGTATTAAGATATTTCTGCATGTATTGTCACCTTTACTTTTGGCTTTAAAGGAGTATTTTTAGTAATTATATCCTCCTTAAAAACATAGCTCTCACATGAGATAAGAGGCTTGTCCTAATACCCACAGTTGCGTGACGTAATTTTCCAATATTTTCAAGGGTTGTAAAGTTTTTGCAGAGCTTTATTTACACATTTAAATGCTTTGTATTTTAAACTCCCAAATGTCTGACAAAACAATTCAATTGTGAAGCCTTAATTTTAATTGTGAAATGATAAAAAGCAATTGCAGACATTTTACAAAATACACATACTAATCTCTGCACCAATAAAATGTGCAACACATTTTCTGTTTATTTTTTACCACCGAATTATATATAATGTATAATTAAATGAAAAAGCATTTCTCAGTCTTGTGATTTTGGGACACATGAGCTCCTGAGCATGATGAATGATGGGATACGCTTAGCCTCAAATGCTCAAACCGCTATGAAGCGATATTAGGGATAGTGTGGATTTAGCATGTGGTAAGGGCACTGAGCACTGACCTGGGACAGTCTTGTACACCTACTTCCTATCACATGCAAATGGCCAAGACCGCAAGTGTGGGTTTTTGAGACAGGCCATTTTTCTGTTATTGGGCACTTTTGCTTACAGAATAAAAGAGAAAATATTCAGTGCACCCTTAAGAATTTGAAGTTAAAGGTCGAGTTTGACTAGGTAAGAGCAGGTGCTGTCAATCTGACGTTGCACTACATGGCCTTCCTGTGACTCTTCTGGGTTTTTATAGGAGAGGATGGGGTTTTGCATCAGCCCAATGATATCAGATCAAAAAAGCATGGCTAGACTTAATCCTTCAGGGGGAATAGTTTGGTTTTCATTAATACGGTCAACATTGAAGTAGGTTACATTCTTTTGATTTCAACCCACGTGCTAGAGAGGATGGAAACCAATTAGAGTTTGCCTTAGTGTCCTTCATCTGCCATTACTTAAATGTTTGTGACGCACATGCCGAGCTATTGTAACATGTAATTAATCTGCTGGTGTGTTTTTGGTTTACACGTTGGCTCTCTTAATTTTTTTTTCAAAATTGAATGCATCTGTTGGTCACGGTCAAATGTCGGCACATGAGCAACTTGAAGTGATGCAGACACTTCCACTGTGTCCATTGAGAAGAGTTCCAGAGGGGGTCTCGAGCAACTGAAGCTGTGGGTTTAGACAGGAAATAATTAAATGTGAATGCAGCTGCCACTTCCTGGTCTGTGTTCCGCACAGAAGGGGAAGAATGTAGAAGTGATTGATAATGGCGGTATACAGAGCGTGGTGCTGGCGTCATTGCATTGGCCCAACACTGGAGCTTTATTTATTTTCCTGCTCCACCGCAGACACAACTAAACTGTGTCTGCATCCTAGTCCCAAGCAAGACCTGCTCCTGCAGTCTAAACGCAGCTATCATCACAACACACAAACCCCTAACATAGATGTGTCTCCTTTCTGCATCAACACAACACTGAGACTGCTCCCGGTCGGATACGTGCCTGAAGCACTAGCAGTGTCCAACAACATTAGGCCATATGAGACTCACGTGAAGTATGTACAAGCATGTGTATCCTGTGGTTTGAGCAGTACCACTGCAGAACTTTTTTGTGAATTATAATTTGATTATGAAGTGGTATGTCTGTTTTTCCCTAACTTCCTTACATAGACCACTATACAGTTCTGATGGCTGCTTGCACAGCAGCGTCTGCCACAGAAGAGATGATCTCCAGGTGTGTGGCTCTGCTGCTCAGTCGCAAATCTGACCCGAATGTCTGCAACAGGTAAGAAAGTCACTTTGCAAGAAATTAAATCTTACAGTCTTTATTTCTTTATAGAATCTGGCTTCTATCTGCTTGTTAAGTCGTGACGTAAGGAATACAGTTTTCGCGTCCAAGTCTCTACTCGTTTCATTTGAGATTACTAACTCAACAGCCGTTTATGAGCACTGTTTATTCATAACACAGATTTAATCTAAGCTTTCAAAAACTCACAGTGTACACTACAGTCTCGGGGTTCACGACGTCCTGGACACCAATATTTTATAAAAGATGAATCACTGTATTGGGATAAAGGGGAGTGTATATTAGCACCATTTGTTGTTTGCTTTTGGCATCTGATTGAGCATTTGGACCTGAAAACGGTGACGTGTGATGTCAGACTTGATTTAAGTAGATAGTTTGTTCTTTGGCATTTCTGAAAAATATTGTTGTTGACTACAGTGATTTCTCAGGCCATTTGCCTCAGTGCTTGTCAGTTTCATGCATTGATCTACTGGAATTAAAGGTGCACTGCACATAGTCCTGTCACGATAACAACTTTTTGTTGTGCAATATATTGTCCCAGAAATAATTGCGATAAGCGATATTATTGTAATTTTAAAGACCATTTTATGCCACTGAATATATAACCATAATATAACAGCATAATAATGCAGGAAGGCCTACACACTTCCAAATAACAACACACTTTTAATTTTTAAGAATATTTAGATCATGGAAATTAAGTATAAAAATATTAGATACCTTAAAAAACTTGAGTAAATAGTAAATAAACTTTTTCTTATAAAAAGTGCAAAGTAACAAGTAGAAAAAAAGAAAAATGCACAAAGAGATTTTTCCATCTACAGATTTTTTCCTGTCCTTCTTTTCTCTGTAAATTAAGGGTGCACACTATTGCTGAAAAACACAATCACTACTTATCAGTCAGATGTCCGTATGCACAAAGACACAGATCCCTAAACAAGGCCATATCTGCAGATGAAACTCTTTTTGTAGAAGCATTTTTTAAATTTGAACTAGCACCTCATGACTACACGTTATGTACGAGAAGCTGCAAAAGACACGGGCGCATGTGGAATGTACAAAACATGGTGACATTATAAGTAAATATAATGGGCGATATATTGCGTCACCAAAAATTATTGAGGTCATGTACATATATTGCGCGATAAGTCGATATATTGATTATTGCGACAGGCCTAACTGCACACAATGTTTTTTTCCTGATACGGCAGTCAGTTTGGGCTTTTATTTTTTTTATGTAGCAGCGCAATCATACAAAAGTTTTCAGTTACAGATGGCATTGTAACTTATTTATTCCTTGAGTAAATATGTCCAGTAACAGGGGTTACCGAAAATCAAAAGCATTCGGCTGGGCCTCATAATGGGATCTGCTCCATGTAAAATAGCTTTTATTGGCCTACGTGTATTATTGATTATGCATCTCCTGTTAGTGTGCTTGAAAGAAATATGCAGGAATTTAGTGCAATGGTTCTCAACAAGTGGGCCAGAGCCCGCTAGAGGACCTCGGCTTATCCATATCCTGTAAATCATGAATGACTGGAAAAGTCATGGGGCTGAATATTGTTGTGGACAATGAGGGGCCTTTAGTGAACAGTTTAGTTCAGGCATGGGCTTGGGTGTGCACTTGTTCAGCAAACAAGGTAACCTACACATGTGTTTCATCCAATAATGGTATCATTAGTTCAACAAAACACTTGTAAGGGAGGAGAGTTTGATGATTTACTTTGCATAGGGGCGAGAGTGAGGAATGCATGCAGTGTTATCGTTCAAAGTACAATCAGAGCAGCAAAGGAATGGTTCGCAATCAGCTTTCTCCCCGGAAGAGTCCGTTTGCAAGCCTCCATGCGACACATATAGTAAACGCAAATGTTGTTCACTTTGCTGTGCATAACAGCACCAGATTAATAAAAAAAAAACACAACATATTCACCCGCATTCTGTTTTCTATCATGCGTTGTGCAAGTTTGTGATGTAAGTTGAATGCGAATTCACCAGGGTTCAATAGAATCAAGTAAATGTGAAACCTGACCAACACTACAGGGGGCACTGGGAACAGCCAGACTTGGACCGCAGCAAACGTGTCTAGTGTATAAAATGAGTTATCCATTTTTAAAAGACCTTACTGTAGACCTTCATCCTTCATCTCATCCGCATGCATCCAGGTCTAACACTGGATAGTCACAAGCACTGTCTAGCCCTGTTGATTGAGAGTATGTGAAAAAATTCTCCCAGCAGCTACAAAACATTAACACTGGCCGGACAGTGTTTCAAACAAGTCTTCCTAACAGCTCTGTTCGGGAGGTGATGTGTACTCAATAGTGTATTGACTGAGGCATTTTTCAGGGCAGCCTCCAGCTGCTTATCATCTGCCACCCAAACTGCTCGCATGATCTGGAGTGTCAGCAAGCATGTTGTTCACTTGGCTAGTGAGAAAGTGATTGTGTCCTATCCAGACAAAATATTTAAAGATCGGTAACAAGGAACAGGGAGATGCTGGCAAGCGATGGGCCTGTCAAACCTTCATCCTCTTCCTCTGCCCTCTCAGTGCTCCACTCATAACCTACAAACTGCAGCAGCTGCATTTCCCTAAATCTTTTTGTTAACAAATACAGTATGCTTAGACTAAGCCAGACATCATTTGGGAAGATGGTCTGTTTCAGATTAGTTGAGATTCATTATTTGAAAATTGCTGAGACGAAAATTTTACATTTGGTTTCCATTCTCTTTCACATGTGAAATCACAGGCCTATAATAAATGTTGAAATGCCTCATTATGATTATATAATTTAATCAATTGTATAATTATAAGAAATGAATGGGACTGCACAATTAATCAAAATAAAACTGAAATCTCAATATTTCATAGTGCATTTATCAAATCAAAGGTTGCTATTTAAATAATTACACAGTCTGTTGCACATAGTGAAGCGCAGCCATGTGTTCATTTACATGCATTCATGTATTTTACAACATTTCACTAGTATTCTGCCAAAATAAAAGCTCAAGGATTGAAAATGTTAAAAGTTGAGAGTTTGAGTGTTTGAAAGTGAAAAATTTGTATTGTAACTTCTAATGTAAAATTTTTGCGTCATTTATTCATTTTTATTTTACTGTACAATTCTAATCAACAGTAATATAGTTCTGTCTTGATTTTTTTTTAGAGGTCAAACTAATAATAATTATAAATGATGAAAATAGTTGTAATAAATAAAATAACAGCAATATAAGCTTTCTTTGGAGGTACTTTAAATAATTTACATTTGATATATTTTATAATATTTTTTTACCTATATTTATTCTGCAGAACTCACAAAAAAGATATTTGAAGAATGTTTCAACCGTTTTTGTCCATACAATAAAAGTCATTGGGGTCCAACACAACAGTGGACTCATTTTATGGAGCAAAAATAAATAAATAATAATAAATAATGATGGTGATAATATTTGTAATAAATAAAATAATAGCAATATATTTTTTCCAAGTTGTGCAGCCCTATATACAAATAAAATATAAACAACAAGAGGACCAGCATATGACTATATATAAAATATAAACAATAAGAATATACAGTATTTTATCTGTTTACTTGCATGTCATGTGACTATTTACCAACATCAGGGAAGCGGAAACATGCAAATGTGTTGTTAAATTATTGAAATATTTAACTTTCTTATAAAGGTACTTTAAATATTTTACATTTAAGGGGTTCGGCTGTGGGGTTGGTTTTGTCCATACAATAAAAGTCATTGGGGTCCAAAACAACAACAACAACAAAAATAGTCTTTTGAGTGTCACAGAAGGAAGCCACATTGCAGGCATTGAGATGTTATGAATTGCAGACATTTTGACATAAAAATGTTTCAGGCTTTAATTGTAGTGAGAACTCAATCCAGACGTCACTGGGCCCAGTGACCTTACAGAAAGCATGTTTTGCTGAGCATGCAAGTCTTCTGCAACTGCCTCTTCCGTTCTTTCATGTAGTTGCAGGAATTTAGTGCAATGGTTCTCAACAAGTGGGCCAGAGCCCGCTAGAGGACCTCGGCAACTTCCAAGAGTGCCTCAAGATGACTTAAGATAGCCTAGTTGAAAATAAGCCAAAACAACTAAAAATCAAGTTCCTTTTTTTTTAATCAACCCCTGACAACTGTCTTTAGTTGTTGTAGTTGTTTTTCTTTAATAAGAAAAAAAAAATCTGTATATATGCGGTAGCCTTATTTAAAAGTCTAATGTCTAGACCTAGAAAGGTCATATAAAAAATTATTGAAATATTTAACTTTCTTATAAAGGTACTTTAAATATTTTACATTTAAGGGGTTCGGCTGTGGGGTTGGTTTTGTCCATACAATAAAAGTCATTGGGGTCCAAAACAACAACAACAACAAAAATAGTCTTTTGAGTGTCACAGAAGGAAGCCACATTGCAGGCATTGAGATGTTATGAATTGCAGACATTTTGACATAAAAATGTTTCAGGCTTTAATTGTAGTGAGAACTCAATCCAGACGTCACTGGGCCCAGTGACCTTACAGAAAGCATGTTTTGCTGAGCATGCAAGTCTTCTGCAACTGCCTCTTCCGTTCTTTCATGTAGTTTATTTGATGATGTGCCCAGTGAGGCTTTTGAGCAGCCATGCTGACAAGCATATGTTATTCCAAATTATTCTGATTTCAAACATCAGTTTAGTTATTGTGTTGCATTTATAGCAGCTTCTTACTACTCCCATTGATGTAAATACATGAAAGTTATAGTTTTACCCATAGGATAAATCCTGTTTACAGCAATTATGATCTTGTTTTATTGATTCAATAAGCTTTCTTATTCCTCCTGTGGTTTTCGTGGACTGACAGCCTGGGAAAATGCGTTTAAGTCTGCACACATTTGTCACAAATACAGTCTCTGAAGGGGAAATGCGTAGATAGCGAGGAGATAATGTCAAGATGAACAATGATGGTGCCCTTGCTCACCTGTGCCTGATGTTGTTGAGTTAAGTTCACCACCGTCACATTCTCTGGGAAATGCCAGCCAGGTTGATTGATAGCCTCAGGATTTTCCTATAGATTTAAGGTGTGATGTTTGACACTGTGATCTGTAGATAAAACTGTATATTTACGACAGTGACACAAGCACTGAATGCAGATGACTAGAAAGTTTTTTTTTTTTTTTTTTTTACAGGTAATAGATTGTCCTAAGTAAGGTGTAAAATGTTTTTGTCTTTGTTTACTTTGGCGCAGTAGTACTCTTTATGGTGATTTGATTATTCTGAATGGAGTTTCATTTAAGGGTGATTTACAAACAGGGGCATCAGAATCAGAATCAGAATCAGAATGAGCTTTATTGCCAGGTATGTTTACACATACGAGGAATTTGTTTTCGTGACCATGAACCTGTGTTTATGAAGGAACTTCTATGTTATGTTTTAGTAGCTGTAACTGTAAGATGTGTTAGCCTAGAGGTACAGTTTTTGTTTATCATACGAAATGATTTAAAATTGCTATTGAATACAATATATACTGTAGTTATTTTTGTAATAAACCAAGATACATGATTAAGCCCCTTCAACTTCGGAGAAATACAGGGCAGGCAGACACACGTGTAGCATAAGGACGAACAATACCGGACAAAGAACTTCGACAGGGACACGGGGAAGGCCTCCAGGGTGGATCAGGCAGTCCGAGGAGCCATGGCGGATCAGGGGACTCGGGAGGCCATGGCGGATCGGGCAGTTCAGGGGGCCATGGCGGAGCAGGCAGTTCAGGAGGCCATGGCGGAGCAGGCAGTTCAGGAGGCCATGGCGGAGCAGGCAGTTCAGGAGGCCATGGCGGAGCAGGCAGACTAGGAAGCCATGGTGGAGCAGGCAGACTAGAATCAGGCAGTTCGGGGCGCCATGGCGGAGCAGGCAGACTAGTGCCTTGTCCAAATACCCACCCTTGTGGTCTTTGCACTTGACTACTTATATGACGTATTTCCTGTATTTGGCCCAAGTGTTCAAGTGAGCATGAAGACCACAAGTGTGTGTACAACTTTTCATTACCTGATGGGACACACTTATAGTGTTGTAAAAACGCAAATTGTTTACAGAGTTTTATTATTATTTTCAATACTTTGCATTTTAAAATCAACTTCTAAATGTCTGTTCAGTAGTCCCTATAGATGACAATTTAATTAAGTTATAAAAAGCAGTTGCAAATGTTGTACAAAAATAAAATCTTTGCAGCAATAAAATGTGTAGCACTTTGTTTTACTACCAAATTATATGTAATATCTTATTATTATTCATATTTAACTTGCATTGGAAAGGTTTCCGTGACCTCTCGCGTGATCTTGGCAAAAAGTCTCACGATTTATTTCCAGAACATGATGCATGATGGGATACACTAACCCTCGAATAGTGCTCCGGAGTGGTATTCGAGATGGTGTGGGTTTAGTTTGCGTTAAGGGCACTGCGCTTTGGTATTTTTAAGACCTGGGACAGTCTTGCGCACTTACTTCCTGTCGCGTGCACGTGCTCTCAAGTGGCCAAGACCGCAAGTGTGGGTATTTGGACAAGGGGTAGGAAGCCATGGCGGAGCAGGCAGACTAGGAAGCCATGGCGGAGCAGGCAGGGGCGTGTCCAGGATTTTATACTTGGGGTGGCAAAGAGGGGGAAAGAGCAGAATGAGGGGTGGCAACTATAGATCATTGTTTGTACTCCCCATATATTCTGTATATTCAACACCAGTGTTGGGGAGTAACTAATTACATGTAACGGAATTACGTAATTTAATTACAAAATAAATGTAAGTGCAATCTGTTACAGTTACTGAGAAAAAAAAGTGTAATTAAATTAGCCTACAGTTACTTATGAAAATGTTAACAATGTTCAGGAGGCCATGGAGGTGCCGGCCATTCTGGAGGCCATGGACTATATTTAATCATGTTAAATATAAATGTGGCAGAGAACAAAACCCCATATATGTGTGATTTATTGCCATCAGCATGATCACAGTAACATCTGGCAGTTCTGTTGTGTCTTTTTTGTGCCCTTGCTCAGGAGCAGTATGACGTGTTTGATGCTGGCAGCCAGAGACGGCTATTGTCAGGTGATTAATTTGCTGGTTTCACACGGAGCGGAGCTGAACTTTCAGAATGATAATGGACTTACGGTAAGATCATCAATAAAGGCTATAGAAATAATTAACTTTCTCTATATGAGTTGTTTTTAACCTGCATTTTATCATATTCATTGTCCATTTGTGTCTATTATATAATATAATTTTTTTTTTAAAGAAAAGATTTATTTTGGGCATTTTTGCCTTTATTACGATAGGGCAGATCAGAACTGTCAGGAAGTGAAGTGGGAGAGAGATAGGGGGTTGGGATCGGGAAAGGTCCTCGAGTCGGGATTCAAACTCGGGACACCTGTAGCGCAACAGCGCAGTATGTCAGTGTGCTGCCCACAAGGCTATCTGTGCTGACTATCTGTTATTATTGCATTCTCCCCTGTATTACACTTTAATATTGTTCTGATGGAGCAGGCCCTCATAATAGCAGTGCAGTATGGACGTGAAGCGGCTGTGTTGAAACTGCTTCAACTAGGAGCGGATAAGTTCATCAAAACCAAAACGGGGAAGACAGCAGCTGACATGGCCAAAGTGTTCAATTACCCTGAGGTAGATCTCCAATGTCAGAAATCATAGAAATGTTTTCTTTAGACTACAGTTAAAAAAAAATGTTGCTTTTGGTTTTGAGAATGAGAAATATTCAAATCATTGCTCTTTTCAGATGTCCGGGATCCTTGATTCTACAGATCTCTCTACTGTAAATGGCAGTGCACCCTCCAAAGCTGAGGCGCTGTATAAATTTCTCAGTCAAAACCCTGATCCTTCCTCTGCCTGCAAAGAGAGGTGAGCCTCTGTGTCTGTGACTTGGCTTGTATCGCCCTCTAGTGGTGAATGAAAATGAAACGAAATGCTTTTTTGAAAGACATTTTAGTGTTACAGAAGATTTATTTTTCAAATAAGTGCTGCTCATTTGAACTTTCTATTCATCAGAAAATCAATGTTTTCGACAGTGATTTGAAGAAATGTTTCTTGAGCACCAAATCAGCATTTTAGAATGATTTCTGAAGGATCATATGACACTAAATGGCTGGTGAAAATTCAGCTTTGCCATGACAGGAATAATTTACGTTTTAAAATATATTGAAAAAGAAAATATATTGTATTAAATTGTAATATTTCACAACTTTACTGTATTTTTAATCAAATAAGTGCAGCCTTGATCAGTATAAGATACTACTTTTAAAAAATCATTAAAATCCCAAACTTTTGAGCGAGATATGTAATTAAATATACACAGTATACACATATATAGATAGGTAGCAGAAGATCATAAGTCATATGCTGGTCCTCACTATAAACTATATTTAATCATTTTACAAATCAACATAAAAGCAGCTGGGCTCAGATGTCAGTATTGTAAATGTGGGTTCATTCTTTTGTTTGACCTTACAGTTCCTCCAAGCTGAGTGATATTGAACTTCTGCTGCATGGTCTGAATCTGGATCATCTCTCAGACATCATGGTGGTGAGCCAGTCGATTTATTTTACCGTTACGCTAAATAAATGTTTATTGTAATGCACTTACAATATAAATATATGGGGCCAGTGTTCCAGAAGTGTTAAGCTTATATTTTTGTTAATATGTTTACATTAATTATTTATTAAAATGTTTATTAGCTGATCTCTGAAATTGTTTAAATTGTCCGTTGCGAGTAGTTTTTTTAGATTAATTAACTTATGGTTGTGTGTTACCGGCACAATTCCTGTAGATTAAGTTTGTTTTTAACATTTTTTCATGTGCAATACTGTGTGATTGCCCCATAGACTTTCGTTGTAAATAAATTGCAATGTTGATTATCTATGTTGATTTTCTGAGGTAATAACTATTGTCTCTATTGAATATTCCTTCTCTCGTGTCAACTGTCTTTTTTTTTTTTATTGGCAGGAAAATGATGTCACTTGGAGTGACCTGTTGATCATGGAGAAGGGGGACCTGGAAAAGGTCATTTAGATCATGCCTTTTTAATAGATGAGAATATTAAAAAAAAATTGTGCAAAACAAACATTTGTTAATGGCTAAAAATATAATGAATTGGATACTTTTTAGATATACATATTTTTAGATGTACATCTAAAAAACTACATATATGATATTATATGACTTCCATAAAATGTTGGTTTACAATAAATCAGCTCTCTTTCTCTTAGATTGGCATAACTAATCCTGAGGATCAAAAGAAGATTCTCAGCACCATGGAGCAGATGCACCTTGATAAAGTAGATCTGGACACCCTGAAGCCTCTTAATAACATAGACAGCGGGTAAAGCTCATTTAGCTCAAGCTAATCTAAACTTTATTGCATGTTTATTATGTATCTACATCAAACCTGGTAACAGTCTGTAGTGCAGTTAAAGTGCTGTAGAACTCATAGCAGGACAACAGTGTCTTGACAAGGCTTCCATGTAAGCCTGTCTTAATGGTTTAAGCTCTAGTAATGATTTGTAAGGTGAGAAATGAACTAGTGCCGTTTCTGCATGCTCCAGATTCTGACGGATGATGGCGAGTAGGCGGCGTGGTGGCCATGTTTGACTTTAAAGTCTATGCTTAATGAATCTAATCAATCAGTAATTTCTTTATTCCATGTCAGGGAGGTACAGAGAGGGCAGACGGACACACAGTAAATTGTGCAGTTAAATCCTCTTCTGATAGCTGCTCCATAAACACACATTAAAGGGATATAGAGTTACAGTGAAATTCATTGCCATAGTTGATTTTCTGTCTAATGAGATGTATGTAAACATAAGCAGTTCATAAGTTGTTTCCGGACGATAACTCTGTAGCTTTGATACTGTTATTTTTAGGGCAAAAAAACAATGTTAAACTGTTATTTTTTTGAGTGGTTGGATTATTTAAAATATATCAGCTAATTGGCAGTGTATGTGACCTGATACAAATTGATGGATCTGCTCATGGTGCCTGTTAGGACGGTGGCATTAACCTAGCACTTAGTCGTCCACAAGAGCCTATCACTCATTCAGTCATAGAAAAACTAACAAAGTGACACTCAGAGCCCATCTCTCCGTCCTGAAGGAGACAGTAACTCCACAGTGTCTGACAGTGTTTACCACAGGCTCTGACAGAGTGTTAGGAGAAGAAAACGGCTGCTTGGGGAAATGCTCTGTTAAGATAACACCATCAACATTGCGTAGTATGTGTGAGCCATTACAGGAGTTCGAAATTGTAAGTGATGGCAGAAGTACGCCAAGAATGCTGTCACCAAATTAAGTGATACCATTGGTCATTTAAGAAACATTTGCTTCAGCTTTCAATGTTTGTGACTTTAGGATAAAGAGAACTGAAGGAAATATTTAAGTAAACAATGGTTTCACTTGGTTTATACCATTTGGTGATAGATAGATAGATAGATAGATAGTTACTGTAACAACATATTTTACAACATTTTTCGGTACAATACGTTTCATTAGTTAGCTACTTTAGTTGACATGAACTAAGAATGAACAATAACTCTACAGCATTCATTCATCTTAATGTTAATTTCAGCATTTACTAATGCATTATTAAAATCACAAGTTGTGTTTGTTAACATTAGTAAATGCACTGTGAACTAACATGAACAAACAATGAACAATTGAATTTTTATTAACTAACATTAACAAAGATAAATAAATAGTGTAATAAATGTCTTGTTCATTGTTCGTTCGTGTTAGTTAATACATTAACTAATGTTAACAAATGACACCTTATTGTAAAGTGTTCCCCCTTTTTCTTACACATGGTTTATAGATTCTTACATGTTTTGTTCATCAAGATAATCTTCACAAATGAACAACTTTTTCTGAATTTTGAAGCCTAAATAGAGTCGGCAGAAGTAAAAAGCTAATCATAGGCTATAAACAAACTACATCACAGTAGTGTTGGGATGTTTGACCAAAAAATCTTTTATCACTGTTTTTTTTTTAGGATTCTGGCGGTTTGACGGTTTATCATGGTTTTTCCGTGACTCTGCCTTGATATTAATCAGAATGCATGAAACGCTTGCAGAACCACTGCATTTCAATCACTATCCAAACAAACATGCTACATATAGCATGGGCAGTTTTTGATGTAAATTTGATTATTATTTCGAAATGTATAGCAAAAACAGAAGCTTTGTGATATTTGGCTACATAAAACATCTGAACGAAACAAAAACAGCAGATGGGCTGAATGAGAGCGCAAGTTCACTCACTGACAGCTGGTGGTGCTTATGGAACAGCAGTGACACAGCGTTTCCTTGAGTACGGCTGTAAACAAAGCAGCGCTGCACTTTTAAATAGTACATATGTATTATATGGAGGTAAGATGAAAAGAAAACACCATTACATTTTTCTGAAGACAGTCAGTTCCCCTCAGAGATACATTTATATAAACCCCTCACCCCCAGGTCAATATTTAGAATTTTCTTCCTATATTTCGCGCATCATGAACAGTGAGCTTGCGTTGCCTGCTACAGTATTTTTTCCTCTTTGCATACCTCTTTAACTTCTCTGACTTCTGTTAATGGTTGCTTACTGTTAAAGAATTAGTTGTGCGGTATGAATAGTTCTAAAAGTTTTCCAACCATTAGTCAGAAGTGTATGCAGTTAACGGGGATCTTCCCTCAATTAACCACACTATGTACGTTCTTTAGGCACTTTAAAAAAAAAAAAAAATGCATACCGTTTGCGTAAACAAAACTGGTTTACCATTTGAACCGGTATATCGCCCAGCATTACATCACGGTTGCATGATTTCAGTGTCACCATCACTAATCTTCTGACAACTCTTTGACAAGTCTTTATATAAAAAAAAAAAAAAAAAAGTTAAAATAGTTCACAAAAGTGTGATTTATAAACAAAATCAGGCTGTGTGTAGAGGAGTTTACCTGTTAGGCGTGATGGCTTTTAATGTCCCTGTCTCTGACGCTTCTATTTACAATAGTTTTGTCTAGTAAAAATAGTGTGAGAGCAACAGGGTCAGCCGTTTCATCCCTCTTAGATGTTCCTATGGTCTCTTTCATGATGATGAAGGGTAATCATTTGTGAACAAATAAATTGAGGACGTTATCCGCTAGCACATTCCAGGGAATTTCTACAGCTCTCATCAATCTCCAATGTGAAATTAGTTTAATCAAACATGTTTGTAGCTTGTTGTAACTCCTGTTGTTCTCAAAGCATTCAACATTTGATTGTGGCAGCCCATCAAAATAGAATCTTAATAGAATGCTTTCTTACATAGTGTTTTGTCTTTTGACATAAGAAACATTCCACTTCACCATAACTGATACTCATGCTGCGACACATGTGAAATACTGGGTTTTGGGAGAGTTTTTCCCCGTGGAATATAAAAGCAAATTAACTCCCCCTCAGGCCACCGAGATGTAGATGAGTTTGTTTCTTCATCGAAAAACAGATTTACAGAAATTTAGCATTACATCACTTGCTCACCAATGGATCCTCTGCAGTGAATGGGTGCCGTCAGAATGAGAGTCCAAACAGCTGATAAAAACATCACAATAATCCACAAGTAATAAGAGTCCACAAGACTTCAGTCCATCAGTTAATATCTTGTGAAGCTAAAGGCTGTAAGTTTGTAAGAAACAAATCCATAAAGATGTTTTTAACTTGAACCGTTGCGTCTGGTTAAAGTCAATAATACCGCTTTCTCCAGTGAAAAATTCATCTCGCCTAAATCAGAAGAGAAATATGCAAAGATCAAGCACAGTTTACAAGCAAAAACTGGATTTTGAGGACAACGGGATGGACTGGAGAAAGCATTATTTTGGATTATGGACTTGTATTTTGGTCAGAAGTGACAGTTTAAAGTTAAAGGGGTCATATGATGCGATTTCATTTTTTCCTTTCTAATGGCTTTGTTTCTTTCAAATACGTGGCTTTTCATTTCAAAAGACCTTAATTGATGGACTGGAGTCATGTGGATTACTTGTGGATTGTGATGTTTTTATCAGCTGTTTGGACTCTCATTCTGACGGCACCCATTCACTGCAGAGGATCCATTGGAGAGCAAGCGATGTAATGCGGAATTTCTCCAAATCTTTTCTGATGAAGAAACAAACTACATCTACAACTTGAATGGCCTGAGAATGAGTATATTTTCAGCAAATTTAGATTTTTGGATGAGCTATTTCTTTAAGTTTGACGTCACAGGTCCAAGTGCTCAATGAAATCCCAAAAGCAAACAGTATACGGTGCTAATATACACTGATAGTGTGCTCTAATAATAATAATTTATTCTCTTTTAACCCTTAATTTCTCCTTAGACGGAACACACAGAATACAACTTTCAGCTTCTTCAACCAGTCTCCAATAATGGCCAGAGAGGAAAGGCCCGCAAGCGGTTTGCTGCTGTGCTTGGACTTGGAATGCTTGGAGCAGGGCTTCTATTTGTGCTGTCACAGTCAAAAAAACTTAACTATTTTTGAGGTTATGTATTGCAATGATGTATATATTTTAAGTTGTTACCTCAGTATTTTATTAATAATTGTATGTTCTAGATTTAGGTTAAGAATATATTATGATCATCCTTTTTGTGGTGCTATTCTAGACTGTTATTCAAGTAAATCTGTTAAATGTTCTTTTGGTTTTTCAGACAATGCACTTCATAAAAGTTTTCCCAAACCATGTTATCCTTCTCTTTGCTTTGTTTGTAATCACTGTTGTCAACTTCTATTACAGTGGCATCTGCCGGTCAGAGCTGGACGGCTAGCACTTTGTGTTTTGGAAATTGTGTTTTGATTTATCTGGGTGGCCCAAAAAGAAAAGTCATTGCCAGTCGCTGTCTGTGGTGCTGAAATGGCATTTCTGGGTGCAGGACCCCCTTACAACTAAATTCATGATAAAAGCTGGTTACTTGATCAGTCATGTTCAGTTTAATTGAACAATTGCTTGATACATATTCACTTTCGGGCTTGAGGGGAAAATGAAATGTAATATGGCATGTGCAAGCAGTTCCCCGAAAGCCCTGTTCTGAAAATGTTACACAAGTTCTCTATGAGCAACAAACAATGGCAGCTCCTTTTATCTCTTTAATTTCTTTTAGTTGCATGCATTTATGTAATCAAAAGGTAGGCCAAATAAAATGCATTTAAAAGAACCATTTTAATTGATATGTTCTGCTATTTGACTCTCATTGGAGAAAGATGAGACGTGAACCCGTCCTCCAAGGTGCTGTAACAATATCATATACATGTTGTTCGATATAAGTTCAAACATTTTTCACAATGTTGGAATTGCTTGTGTGAAAGGGAATGTCGAACAGTTTCTACAAGTTAAAATCTTAAAGTCTAGCAACTGAATCTTGTAGAGATCTCTGCTTTTTGGACAATTTTCCAACACTGTTCTATGTAGCCTGTTCTTATGGTTTTGCAACGTTTATGAGAACAGCAGAGTGCTCCTATAAGCTAGACAAACTTCGCCTTAGAGAAAACCTCTACAAAACTTAAATACTGTTATTATTTCTAGTTTTACACATGGCAAAATGCATTTATTTTTTTAAAGAATTCAATATATAGTGAAAGGGGTGCCAAAGGACATTTATTCAACCGATTGTGATCCCATAAAATTACAGATCCCCCCCGCCCCTGATTGTCCTGAAAGTCATTGAATAAGTTGCACACTGGTTACAAGCATGTCCTTTTCCAAGCAATCCAATTTTGAAGGACTTCGCCTACGTTTATAATAAAATAAATCAGAGCAGTTAGACTCCCCTGCTGAAAAATAACAATAGACACCATCACAAAATTTGTAATGGTTTTACTGGTTATAATGGGAATTGTATTGGTTTTAATGAAAACTGTAATGGACCCTGTGGGTCTCTACTGGTAATTGGTCACCTTCTATTGGTGGCTTGTTAAAACCAATAAATCCTAATGGAATATGAGCCCCAAAACACACAGAAAACCATTTTTAATGGTTAAATGTTGATTGTTTGTATTTGTAATGGAAACCATTAGACTTTTCTGTGACGGTTCTATTGTTTTTTTCAGCGAGGTCATCTAAACCGCATCAGACAATCTCTCTTTATTTATTTTTTTGAGGGACGGATATTTCAAAACCACTGAAAGGATTTAGAGTAGTCTTTCCTTATTGACTCGAAAAGGATGAAATTAGGCCAATTTAAATTCCATCATATTACCGATGACAAGTCTTCTCCACGCTCTCGCGACCGCGCCTTTTCGACGGAGATCACGAGAAGAATCCGGTTTTCCTAATAGCCTAATCTTGGTTCCCATCGGTAGAAAGGACCTCACAATACAAGAAAGGCGAACATATTAATACTTTCACATAAACTGGTGATCAAAGATAGAGGAAATTCTCTGCGACAATTGAACAGTTCGTGAAAAGTTCAAAAGAATGTGATAATCCAATCTCAATGCACATCATCAAGAGCAGAACATGTTTGTTGAGAAGACAGAATGAGACGTATTTGTGCTTTCAGTCAATTAAGCCTTATTTTATAGGAAAAGACCATTTCGAGACATTTTACGGAGATTAGAAATAATATTAACAATAATAAAACCAAACATTTCATTAAAATAAATTTTGCGGTTATTATTATTTATTATTATTATTAGGTGAATGTTAATTACATTTTGAATTCAATTATTTATTTATTTAATTATTATTAGTTATGTGCCAAACACTAGAATGATAAAAAAAAGGAAAAAGTGCTGGGCTTTAGAAGGATATGAATAGACATTTCACGTTGGACCACATTCTACACTTTCGCTGCTTTGGAAATAAGCCAAACCTGTGGCTGGTGTCAAGCTAGCCTGAACAGATACTTTCAGACATCTAATTTCTTCTCTTCATTCCTGAGGCGGGACTGCGCCCACCCCTTGTGTAAGCAATTTAAACCCGATAGGAGATCATCAGCTATCTGCAGCCACTTCAGACCGAGGAAGAGCATCAGGCTGTGTCTGCAGCGCTACACATCACGCTCCACGATGCTTTGACGCTCAACTCACTTGCGTCGCGTCACTCCAGAGATTTTTGATCTGGGAGAGTAAATAACCGCCTCAGCACTCGATGCACTCTGTGTTTCATTTATTTGTTGTTAAACCGAAGACAAGTGCCTGAACGAATGAGTGTATCAATACAAATTTTGTAATATGAACTTTTTGCCAAGTGGAATATGTTTTTATCTGTCCGTGGCAATTTGCTGGTTCACATCGAGGGTCGACGCATCGTGGTGGTGGGTACAGTTTTTGCTTTATTTGAATTTTAGTAATGCTTTCAGGTTTATAAAATAAAATAAAATTATGTTTTAGACTACGATTGTGGTTAAAAAGTACATCGTTAAGTATTGGTCTGGAGTTATTGGAACAGCTTTTTTTCGTCACAGAAAACTTAAGATGATTTTTATTTTACTTTTTATACTTTATTATATATATTTTAACTTTTATATTTTTATTTTATTTATTTATGCATTTATTTGAATTTTTTTTGAATGTGCAGTACGCGGTTGTGTGTTGAAACATGATGACTTGAAGAGATTCCATCGCTCATTCCGTGTGCTTTCATCTTTTATGCAGGTACATGGGCACTCTTGGATCGCAAGTGATGTGCGACAACATCCCGGGCTTGATTAACAAGCAACGCCAGTTGTGTCGCCAGCATCCCAAGGTGATGCAGGCTATTGGAGCTGGAATTAAAAACTGGATCGGAGAATGTCAGCACCAGTTCAGAAACCACCGGTGGAACTGCAATACCATGGCGCGCGAGCACAATCTTTTTGGAAGGCTTTTGCATCGAAGTGAGTAGGCCTAAGGCTTAAGTGTATTGTTTCAAGTCTAACGGCTGTATAGTATGTTCTCTGCGCTCAACCTGCAGTGCAATTCTTATCTGATATCAGATCATATTACAGAAAGTAAAACTTGATGAACTATGTGCTTTCGACCCTTCTTTGCTCATCTGTGTGTGCAGCACTGTGCATGTATTGATGAGGTTTGATTTTTATAAAATATTTACAACATATAATACTGATTATAAAGAGTATAAAATCTATCTATCTATCTATCTATCTACATTTATTATTTACTTGTTTACAAATAATACAAATTTTCTTTTGGCAAATTTCCATACAGTTGCACCACCTGGAAGTTTTGACATATGGACTGTGACTTTAAGCCCAATAAGAAATATTAAAATGATTTTAATTCAGAAATCACAAGCATGTTCTTCATAGAAAATGTCATCGTTTTTAAGTAACTAAAATACAGATCCGGAAAAAAATGTCACATCATTGACCCATAAACAACTCAATATTGTTCTGTGATCATCTCAAGATGTATAGATGTAATCTGAATCGATAAGTCACAATAGTGTCACTTAGCATGCAAGTGTATCCTTTACTTTTCATTGTGTTGAAGATTTATGTCAGTTTAGAGAAGAAAGGCTGGATTATTGTGTCTGGTGAGTTAATTCAGAACTGCTCAGCAGCTTGATGCTTTAACTAGGTGTAATTGCCAGTTTTGTGACTTTAGGTTTGCGACTGTAAGTGTCTCTGGCTGTATTTTCTCATCTCATGTAAAATCATATTAATGGGAACATCCACAAAGGAACTCTGTGTCCCAGGCCTCTAAGCTGCTCTGCACATTAAAGTTAGGTTAAACCTCTGACTTTAATCTTCTTGATTTAAGGTATTCAGACCTCCCTGAAAGACTCCTAACTTCTCGGTGACACTTATTGTCAGTGTCTGGTCACTAATTTAAAACAATTGCAGGGATTCCATGGCAGACATCCTCCTCTTGTCTGACAAAGCTGCCTAACGGAAACGTCTTTGGTACACACGTGAAAAGCTGCAGCTCAGAACCTTTGTTCAGGCTGTTGCTTGTTACTGTTGTTTTTCTTCCGTCTCTTTATACAGTCATAGCAGACTGTTTTCCACATTAATCACCTTCACACTTAGACTCACAAAATTAAGACGTCTTAATGTCTTTCTGATGTAAAACTTGTCTATATAATGGGTTATGAGATTAGTTTCATCTGAAAAATATAAAGTCTGTTATATTTTAGGAATCAACTTGAATTGAATGACTAAAGAGAAAGTTATATGTATGTATGAATTATTATTATAAGTTTTATATATATATATAGTGCAATGTACAAAATAAAATTAACTTAAATATGTATAAAGTAAATGTAAAAAATTGCCTATGTGTGTGTGTGTGTATATATATATATATACATATGCATATATACATATTTAAATTATATGTATATATATATATATATATATATATATACACACACACACACACACGAATGTTTTGATAATATGTAAATTTATGATTTAAATTATTTAACATACCAGCTCTTATTATATAAAATCATATATGATTTAAATGCATTTTAAAATATAATAAATGTATGTAAAATATATGTAAAGTATTATTAATAATGTATGTATGTATGTATATATATAAAGTTTAAATAAAAAATTTCTTAACTAAACTAAACCCTATTCCTACTTTTTTCTCAGGCAGTCGTGAGGCCGCCTTTGTCTATGCCATCTCCTCAGCAGGTATGGTCTACACTTTGACCAGTGCGTGCAGTCAGGGTGAACTAGAAAACTGCTCTTGCGACCCTGGAAAAAAGGGTTCATCTCGCGATGCCAAGGGAGCTTTCGACTGGGGTGGGTGCAGCGATCATGTTGACCATGCAATCAAGTTCACTCAGGTCTTCATAGACGCCAAGGAGAGGAAGGAGAGAGATGCACGGGCGCTCATGAACTTGCACAACAACCATGCAGGGAGAAAGGTAACAACACAAACAACTGTTGAGACACATCTTGAGAAATTAAATCTTGACGAATAATAATCCATGACCATTGCATGGCTCACGCATTCAGCAAGACTAGTCAGAGGTTTACTCTAGCCAGTCTCCTTTTTTGATTCACAGGCGGTGAAGCGCTTCATGACCCTTGAGTGTAAGTGTCATGGTGTCAGTGGCTCATGCAATGTACGTACCTGCTGGTTAGCCATGGCAGACTTCAGGCAGACCGGTGACTATCTCCGTAAAAAGTACAACAATGCCATTCAGGTGGTGATGAACCAGTATGGAACAGGCTTCACCAGTGCCTACAGGATGTTTAAGAGGCCTACCAAAAATGACCTTGTCTACTTTGAAGACTCGCCTGACTACTGTATATGGGACCATGAGTCTGGTAAGTGTGCTGAGGGAAACCTTAACCTTAAAAGGGTAATTCACCCAAAATGTATGGCTTTCTAGATATTTTGAAAAATGTTTTTTTTTGTCCATAAATGTGGTCCAAAACAACACTGGTAAGTGTGCTGAGGGAAACCTTAAAGGAATAGTTCACCCAAAAATTAAAATTCTGTCATCATTTATTCAACCTCATGTCGTTCCAAACCTGTATGAGTCTCTTTTTTATGTTGAACACAAAAGAAGATATTTTTAAGAATTTTTAAGAACCAAACAGTTGTTGGTCCCCATTGACTTCCATAGTAGAGAAAGAAATACTATGGAAATTAATGGGGGCCAACAACTGTTTGATTACCAGCATTCTTCAAAATATCATCTTTTATGTTCAACATAAGAAAGAAACTCATATAGGTTTGGAACGACATGAGGGCGAGTAAATGATGACAAAATGTTCATCTTTGGGTGAACTATCCCTTTAAGCTTAAAAAGGCAATTCACCCTAAAAAATACAAACATTTTAAAGAATGTTTCAATTGTATTTTTAATATGTTGCCCAAAACAACACTGAAGCCCATTGACTTTTCAAATATTGCCTTTTTGTGCTCTGCATCAGAAAGAAAGTCATACAGGTACGAGTAAATGATAACAGAGTTTTCATTTTTAGGTGAACTATCCCTTTATTTGCATTACCTCAAGAGGTGAATTAAGTTGATGAATCAAAGCTATAGTACTCCATCATGTTTCATAACCCACTGTTTGTGTTTTCACCCTGCAAGACTCCCACACTCTGCTCAAAATCAGCAGTCATTAGTTTTTGCCCCCAAACACAGTTGTAATCAGAGGACGTGAGCTATTTAGCTGGTTATTACATACACAATAGTCATAACACAATCCTGTAACCTGAATGCCGGTAAAGATTCCCTCCCTAAGGCAGAGGTTTATCTCTTTTTGCCTTTCTGTGTGTGTGTGTGTATGTACTGAATAACACCAGGTGTACCTATGTGTGAAGCAGTAAGGGAGGGGGTGCCTGTCAGACTGCAGATGATCCCTGCTATCAGGTGACGCTGTGTTTAGACACATTACCACAGTTTTGTGGGCAGAACGGGAGCTGAAATTTAATCCCTATGCGCAAATGCTATAAATCACTGCCTTCCACGGCGGCACCTCTATATTTTCTGCCTAAAACTGGCAGGAATATTTAGAGAGGTAGGTCATGTCTCTTTTAAGTGCCCTGAGTTGTATGTCGAACCCACTTTAGGTATTTATTATTTATTGTACAGTATGTCAGTATAACTGCTCATTTATGAGCATGTAAATTTAGAATGATCTTACAAGCTAAAGGGCTAGTTCATCCAAAAATGAAAATTGTCATGTCATTCCAAAACCTATTTGATTTTTTTCTTCTGCAGAATACAAAAAAGACACAAAAACTGTTTTTGTCCATACAATGGATGTCAATGGGGTCCAAAACAACACGGGGACTCACTGACTTTCATTATATGGGCAAAATGGCTAATTCATCCAAAAATGAAAGATGTCATGTTGTTTTCCTCTGTGGATTACAAAAAACATACAACAAAAGTTTTTGTTCATGCAATGAACGTTAAGCCAAAACAACACTGGACCTTATTGGACCATATTGATTTAATTAAATCGACAAAAAACACTGAGCCTGCATCTGAACTCACATACTCTCCGAGTGGGTACTTCCTTTGAACAAGCAATTACTTTGCAACCATTTAAAAAGTATGTTCTATATAGTATGAATTTAATTCAGACACACTGCATATTTTGTGTTTTCATTGTCAAGTAACCTACCAGCTTTATGCGTTTTGCTTCACTGCCATTCACAAATCCTCTCGCGTGGCCTCATGGGATAGTAAAGTGTCCATCAGATGTGCACTTCAGAATCTTGCCAGAAGTAATTAGTCATCTAGGTATTTCATGAATACTGTAAGTTTGGAAATACTACTCATTTCACAAACTGTTTTTCGTCTTGATATATGAGGAAGTAAGCGATTTCGGATGCAGCCTGATATCTGTAGAAAGTCATACAGTTTTGAAGTGACATGACTGAATTTTCATTTTTGCTTTAACAATTCCTTTACGCTCATGTTTAATAATGGTGATGTTTTTAAATCTGGTCTATTTTTTCTCATCAGCTCTGAAGGAATGTTTAAAAAACGAGACCACCGTATTTTAGTGCTGACCTCTCTAGTGTGGTGGTTTGTGAGAAACTCTCTTGGCCGGGCAGTCTGTTTGATGTCAGTTTTAGGAGACATAGACTATACCTCCACTGCATAAGTGTGAAATCAATTACTAGCTCTCACCATGGTCACACATGTTAAACTCATCTCTTGGCACCCCCTCATCTTAATTCAATAAGCAGATGCATGCTCAGGTAAAGGCTGCCCATGATATAAACGATGTCTACACATGACTATTCAGTCGAGGTCTGCTTGCTTCAGGAATTTTTTTAATATTCACTACATTCATAGATTTCAGCAGTACAACGTATAACTATTTTTGCACAATAACAATTTTTACCTGCCCTGCTTATATTTTTACTGGCCTTATTACTTATTACAAGTGAATTATAAATTTCTGTTTGCGGCATTTCATTTTTTTTTTTTTTTCAGAAAAAAATTTAACAAATAAGATTATTTTTAAATTATTTATTTTATAGATAGATTGATGGATGGATTTATAGATAGATAGATAGATAGATAGATAGCAAAATGTAATATCAAAATAAACCTAAAATAGCTTTTTGAATTCAGTTAATCAATTCATTTTAATGAAATATAAAATACAAAATAATATTACATTAATAATAAGTATTGGTAAAACAATTTCAATGTATACATCAAATTCCATTTAATAAAATGGAAAATATCAATTTAATAAAATATTTAAAAAATTTAATATTTATATTTGTGGCATTGCATTTTTATTTTATTTTATTTTTTCAGAAAAAATAATGGAACAAATAAGATTATTTTTAAATTATTTATTTTATAGATGGATGGATGGATGGATAGATTATAGAATAGAATAGAATAATATTACATTAATAAGTATTTTAAAAACAATTTCAATGTATACATCAAATTCCATTATAATTGAATTTTTATACATGCGTATTAATTATATAAAATGTTACACAAAATTGTGTACATAATCTTAGTATGTTTTTTTTCTGAAAGCACAGGTCTGAATATGCTACACAATTTAGCTTTTCAAGTAGATTTATCTTGTTTTCATATTTTGAGTGAAAATGGGACAAAAATACTGAAAATGTTAAAACTAAATTATTTGTTTTTTTTGCAGTGTGTGTGTAAAGACTGGGAAAAAAACAGTGTTGCACTTGACTGGTGTGATTTTTTTAAAACCTTTTTTCCTTCATGATTTTATTTTGTTTTGTTTTGGTCTGTACAACAAGTGTTGTTACTTTACAAATTAACACTTTAAAAAGCTGGAAATTATACAGCTATAATGTAACTGTAAACTCATAAAAACTTGCTGGAAAACGATTGACATGCAATGCAAAATATTGCTAATTGCTAAACACATTTTTACTGATGCTTTTGAGATTATTGCACGTCATTTTTGCAATTTCAACCAAACCTCCTCATGTTGTCTAGCTAAATGGCATACTTTAGGTTACTTTAGGTCATTTGGTGCATTTCATCAGTGCCCAGGGGCATAAAAACAGTGAGGATCTATACCTTGAACATTTTTGATGTAGCCGTTCATGTTTTATCTCACTAAATCCTGTGATGCCTCATTTAGATTTTTGCTTTATTGCAGGTTCTGTGGGCACAGGTGGGCGAGTGTGCAACCGTACGTCCCGTGGGGCTGACAGCTGTGAGGTCATGTGTTGTGGGCGGGGCTATGACACATCACGCGTGAGCCGCACCACCAAGTGTGAGTGCAAGTTCCACTGGTGTTGTGCTGTTCACTGCAGGGACTGCCAAGAGGAGGTAGATGTGCATACCTGCAAAACCCAGTCATGACCCCACCACTCCTGCACTTCAGTTACCTTCCAGAGTAAAGATCCCATCTCAAACCTTTGACATTGTACAGTGCTTTTCTCTTGCAAATGAGATCGAACCCAAATGACCAGCAAATTAAAACCTATGCAGATTTGTTGACTTTTTGAAGTCTTGAGTAGTTTTACCATCTTTACTTACTGTTTTTCCCCCATCATAACACACATATTTATTACAGCTTTGGAACATAAGAATGTTTATCTTTAATGTATTTCATGTTTTGAACTGTAAATACAAACTGTATGTAATTTAAAATAAAACGTATGTTATGTCGAATAGTTGTCCGTAGAAGTTTGTTGTCCTGTTTTGCAGTAAAGATCAGAAGCTAACTGTTATTTTTTAAATGTCTGTGGTACAAACAATTAATGACTAGACAGAGTAAACAATTATTTTGTAAAACACTTTTGTGTCTGAAGGATATTCAGAAAGGCAAGTAAAGCTTTTCCTTTATGATTTATTCCTTAGTGGCTCCAAATAAGACCCAGATTATATTAGACATATTATTATTATTGTGCAATATTTGTACAGGTGGAAGTGAATCAAACAATGAACCATGAAAACAAGGAAATAGGACCAACAGAAAACGCCGAAAAAAAGGCTCAGTGCTGACACCCTCAGGACATTTCAAATACCTGGTCTCTCCCTAACCTAAAATTATTAACATTCAAGAAAATGATAAACATAAAACTATCTTAATCTGTAAAGACCATTGTAAATACCTTTTTTTCCCCTCAAAATTTAACAATCAATTGCTTGAAACTTCAAAAGAAAATGATAATGTATTCTACCCCAACAATGTCCAAAGGATATTGTTTCAAGACATGAATGTGTATTATAAAATTATTAAAAAATAAATTAAAAAAAACATTCCCTAAAAAGAGATTTATAATATATAATTATTACATTGTATACTGTTGCACTTAAAATGTTGTCTAATTATGTAATATATTTGCATAAATATTTACGTAATAACCATTTAAATAATTTTTTGTTATGTTCTTTGTTTGATATGGAATGGTCTAATTTTGTATTTGTGAACTTGATATGCTGGTAAATTTTCATGAATTTTAAAGTGTTCCAGTTTACTTTTGAGTAAAAAATACATGTTCAGGTCTTGCACCATTTGAGGGCAGCAAATACAGTTAAATGCCATGTGCACACATGACTGGATTGCATTATGGTTGCATCTGGGGCATATATTAATTATTATTAATTATAATTATTATATTAAATTTCATATCAATGCGAACGATTCAGATGTTTTTATTTAATAAATCTTTAATTGTTTTTGGCTAGTAAGAGAAAGTATTTTTCTCGAAGACTAAAAACATTGATTTCTTATTCTTCTATACACCCATACATCATATTTAAAAACCTGCAACAAAACAAAAAGGTGTACATGACTGACTTTTAATGTTTTTTTTTTACAGGCAATGCAATTCAATATTAGTACTTCATAATAGTTGAAAAATATTAAACAAAAAATGTGAACTTTCATGTTTTCATTCATGTTTATAAAATAGGCCAACGGCTGATTACAATACAACCCTATTTACGTTGTCGTTTAATAAAACAAAACAAGTCACTGGTAAAAAGTGACAAAATTATTACCTTAATATTTAATTAATGTAGTTTAATCAAAAATAAGTTAGTTTAATCAAAGCAATAACAGCTCTGCCCTTACGAAAATTAACCATGGTTGTACTACAAATAAAACCAAAAAACCATGGTTACTATAGTTAAACTATGGCAACCATAATTATGCTACACTAATCATAGTTTAACCATGGTATTTGTGGTAAAACTGGTTATACGAATGGTAATCAATACGCCAAAAAAACATGGTTACTACACTTTTACTATAATAAAAACATGGTTGATTTTTCGTAAGGGGGACGTGTATGGCAAGCCATTTTAACATTTAATCAATAAACTGCACTAGTATCTAATTTAACGTTACTAGTACTTATTTTTTAGATACTAGTATCTTTTCCATTAAGTACTAGTACTTATTCATTAACTACTAGTGCTTATTCTTTAGGTACTAGGGCTCATTCTTTAGGTACTAGTGTCTTTTGTAAAGTTACTAGTACTTATTCATTAGATCAGTGTTTCCCAACCGGGGTGCCGTCTGTCGAGAGCAGGGGTGCCGTGTAAAAAATCATTTTTTTATATTTTTAAATTGCTAAAATGTTCAAAAGAGCATCTATTATATAATATCCATTTCTGATGTCGCCAATAATTAGAGATGCACCGAAATTCCGGCTGCCAAAAATTTGTTCACCGCTCAGGATTCACTTTCACGTGGTCATTTTTTATTCAGTTCAAAGTTTGAAATCAAGCTATCTCGTGCTACTGCACCAAAATTACCCCACTGTCAAATTAAAAAAACACTGAGTGAGCAAAAATTTGTGAGATAGCTAGTTATAATGGTAATTAAATGATGTTTACATATGTATAAAAGCCTACATTAAAATCTGTCATATAAATAGGTCTTTTCATTAGAATAAGATTCTAATTAAGATGCTAATTAGATTAGCGATTGCCACCATTGATGGACAACTTTTTTTAATAATATTAAAAATATCTGTATGGCATTATATTCTGCAGTTCTTCCCTGTTGTACCGAATATCTATACTTTTCAAATTATCATATCGAAGTTAGAAATTCAAATATTGTGACAAAATTAATTTTGTAGGGTGCCACAAGTTTGTTAAAATTTCCAAAGGGTGCCGCGACTAAAAAAAGGTTGGGAAACACTGCATTAGATAATAGTACTTAATCATTAGATACTAGTGCTTATTCATTAGATACTATTGCTTATTTATTAGGTACTAGTACTTATTCATTAGATACTAGTACTTATT
>NW_015629065.1:516445-521862 GCF_001515625.1 Sinocyclocheilus rhinocerous
TATTGATTAGATACTAGTACTTATTGATTACATACTAGTACTTATTTATTAGATACTAGTACTTATTTATTAGATACGAGTATTTATTCATTAGATACTAGTACGTATTCAGTAGATACTAGTACTTATTTCAGTAGTGACTAGTAACTATTATATTGTTACTAGTAAAAAATGTAAAATTTTTGCCATTGACTTTATTGGGGATCCGTCATTGAGATATAAACTATTCAGTTTTGTCTAGTATGTATTCCACTAGTGACTAGTACTTAATTTTTATGTACTAGTAGTTATTCATTAGGTACTAGTACGTATTTTTTAGATCTTAGTACACTAGTACTTATTCATTAGATACTAGTACTTATTATTAGATACTAGTACTTGTCCATTAGATACTAGTACTTATTCATTAGGTACTAGTGCTTATTTATTAGAAACTAGTACTCATTCATTAGATACTAGTACCTATTTGAAATGTTACTAGTAAATTTTTTAATTGAACTCTACTGTAGCCATTTGGACTAGTCATAACATAAGACGAGTGAAAAAGCAGATCTGACTAGTAAGATAAGAATTGTTACTAGTAGTAATTACAAAAGATACTAGTGTCTAATAAATAAGTACTAGTCCCTAATGAATAACTACTAGTATCTATTAAATAGGTACTATCTAATGAATAAGTACCAGTATCTAAAAAATAAGTACTAGTATCTAATGAATGCTTACTAGTAATATTTAAATAGATACTAGTCACTATTGCAATAATTACTAGTCAGAAATTAAAAGATGATATCAAAAACAAAATAACTACGACTCCCTGTTCATTTGGAGATATCTTCAACCTCATAAAGAACTAGTGAGAATGTTAGATATCAAACAGATCATTACATAAACATGAGTAACTCTCCACCGTTCAATAAGAGTCCACATGTTAATAGTAATACAATACATTAATATGCAGAATTAATTTGATTTTTTTTAAGTTAGGCTAACTGGCTTTGTATGTTAGCCTATCTTGCTAATTGGTTACCATGAAAACACAAGGAAAGATTACAATCCTGTTTTCCAACAAAAGTATAATGACATGTTTTAGTCCAAATTCACTTCACAACATCAGTCGAGTCTTTGAAATTATTATTGTAATCTGACATGGTTTCATTAAAAAGAATGAGGCAGAAATCATGCCAATTTATATCATTCTATACAGTGATAAAGGCTATATCGATTAGCATTGCATTTTAAACTTTATTCTTATAAAAATACCCGAGATGGCTTGAAGAGCACAGATAAAACCATATGTTGTCGCAGTCATTGTTTATTTTCTTCATGTTTCATCAGTAAAACGTCTAACTGCATGTTATTCAGCTACTAGGCTACATCTACAGCGAAAGCTGAATTTCCTGGAACATCATCAGTGAGTCTCACTTGTGGAGTTTCTGCACGAGGGTGATACTAGTACTTATTTCAATAGTGGCTAGTAACTATTATATTGTTACTAGTAACACATTTTACATTTTTGCCATTGACTTCTATAGGGATCCGTCATTGAGATATCAACTATTCAGATTTGACTAGTATGTATTCCACTAGTGACTAGTACTTAATTTTGATGTACTAGTAGTTATTCATTAGGTACTAGTACATATTTTTAGATACTAGTACTCATTCATTAGATACTAGTACCTATTAAATGGACACTAGTACTTAAAAGATTAAATACATTAAACTGAATGAGGCAGAAATCATGCCACTTTATATTATTCTATACAGTGATAAAGGCTATGTCGATTAGTATTGCATTTTAAATATATTTTATTCTTATAAAAATACCCGAGATGGCTTGAAGAGCACAGATAAAACCATATATTGTCGCAGTCATTGTTTATTTTCTTCATGTTTCATCAGTAAAACGTCTATCTGCATGGTATTCAGCGACTACATCTACAGCTAAAGCTGAATGTCTTTGTCAAGGTCAAGGTCTTAACTTGAGTGTTAAAGTTAATGAGATAATTATGTGATTAATTAAGTGCTGATTGAGCATTAGTGATGAACAGCTGCTGTTAACAAGCAGAATCACTGAAGAAAAGAGAAACAAGAATTACAACTGACTTCAGCCACAGAAGTGAAGAAGTATCCCTTCTCTGTTGCCCACTCTATCCTTGACCTTCTCGTTTCCACGTCCTCGTGCGTCCCGCGTCATAGTAGCAGCCGGAATACATGCCTTGTCCAAATACCCAGTAGCAAATACCCGCACTTGCGGTCTTCTTGGCCACTTGAGAGCGCGTGCGCGTGCGCGCGACAGGAAGTAAGTGCGCAAGACTGTCCCAGGTCTTAAAGGGGTCATATGATGCAATTTCAAATTTTCCTTTCTCTTTGGAGTGTTACAAGCTGTTCCTGCATAGATAAGATCCCTAAAGTTGCAAAGACTAAAGTCTCAAACCCAAAGAGATATTTTTATAAAAGTTAAGACTTGTCCACGCCCTCCTAAAACGCCTCGTTTAAACACGCCCCCACATGTCTAGTCATGATGTGGTAAGATTTGCATAACGAAAAGAAAAAAGGCGTAACTTTGATTCTCGCTGTAGTATTGTTGTTGCCGCCGCCGCCATGTTGTGGAGACGCTGCTGTAAGTAAGTTTTTATATTTAAAGAATTTGCCACTGACGATTCAAACGCAAGTTTTGAGCAGTGTAGAGTGGCGCTTGTTGTTTGTCGGTTGTTTGTAAATGCATCTACTTTCAGAAGGCCAAATAAAGTGCTTTTGCTTTCGCCTAGAAACACACAGCGTCTCCCTGACATGGCTGCTTCAACACTAACTGCGGTTACTGAAACCACGCCTTCTTTCTTTGCGTGAACATTTGGGCGGCATTATGCTAATATTTCCACATAGTGAGGTAGATATGTGGGGGCGTGTTAGAACGAGCCGTTTTAGGGGGGCGTGGCAGAGTCTTAACTTTGATAAAGAATATCTCTTTGGTTTTGAGACTTTAGTCTTTGCAACTTCAGGGATCTTATCTATGCACAATCAGCTTGTAACACTCCAAAGAGAAAGGAAAACTTGAAATCGCATCATATGACCCCTTTAACGTGTATGGAAAGGGATGAGGTGTGCGTGTGTGTGTGTCGGGATAAAGGAGGGAGGAAATGGAATAATAATAAACCTAACATTATATTATTTAAAATTGAACTTAAGCATTATATTGAGGCCCTAAAAAATGCAAGAAATAAAAAAGCGAAACGGATGTATAGAATTTTTGAATCCTTTTCTTTTTGGAACTTTTTGTAAGTTTTTTTCCCCTGTATAGTTTTTTTTAATCTCTCTCTCTCTCTCTCTCTCTCTCTTTTCTCTTTCTCTCTCTCTCTTTTCTCTTTCTGTTGTTTCATTTGATGCTATTATGAATGTAATAGATAATAGTTGAATTCATTGTGATCCTCTGTATATGTATGTTGTTATTGTTCTTGTTATGCAGTAAAAAAAAAGGGATAAAGGAGGGAGAACGGGTGAGTTCTGTAAACCTATTTTCTGATCCACACTCCGGAGCAGAAGGTGGCGGTAATGCACCAATACGCTGGATGCCAAACGCCGTAAAAATATAAGAAGAAGAAGAAGGCAAAGCAGTTTTATAGTTAACTGAAAGAAACCGGGTGAGAGCGCCCTCTGAGCGAACAAAATTATCACTGGCGCAGAGGTACGACCCATTCAAGTTAAGTCGCAGCATGTTCACTTTAAATGGATAGCATATGTTATGAGTGACACTAACAGGTTATGTTTAAACTTTAGCGGCTAGTTGGTTGCTCTGGCATGTGAGTAGGTGTGGCGAGCTCGCAGAGAGGTTCAGTGGGAGTGGGTGTCCGCGTGCGCTACATTGTACAGTGTACACTATGTTCTATTAAATGTGGTGGACTTCGTTAGTGCACATATCTCACGTCACTTTCGGGACATTTGCCAGGAGAAATGCGCGTAGTAGTGTTATAGGAACTGTCCAGTTTTGATGTGGTCAAAAGACAAACTTGAGCAACTTTAGAGTTGGGTGTCTTGCAGTGTTGCATGCATGGAAATAATTCACATATCAGTCAAGGGGGTTGTGAAATAATCTTACGTAACCGTTTTAGTAACATCTGTATTTCTGTTTCAGACTGGCAGCTCACATACAAGCTGCTGAGTTGAAATAGTCTACCGCTATATAAAACTTATGTCATCATTTACTCATGCTGGGAATTTTAGGCTGAATGACAACCTCAGTCACTTTCATTGTATGGAAATAAAAGTTGCAATAAAACACACAGGTTTGTTAAGAGCAATACTTTTAATATAGACAAATTATTATTAGGCTGGGCTACTGTATACGTTTTTTTTTATGACTGCCGTATTCGCAAGTATTTTCCAAGCAAATTAAGTGCACGTTTTTATCATGTGTAAAATTACTGATTAACATGGCGGATAAAAGCAGCTCGTTTTTTTACACAAACAATATAGGCTACTATAGGCGTACTGACAGAACTCGGGGTGATTTTTCAAACTTGATGTGCTGTTGTGGTAGGCCAGTTTCAAATCGCTTATACTACGGGGCCGTTGAATGCTTGAATCTGATTGGCTTACGAACGTTCTGAGGTGTGCAATTATTTTCAGGGAAAAGCACGGCGAACGTAGTTCCAGGCCGCTCTCTTGACCGCATTACAGTTCCATATCACTTCGCATAGTGTGATATGGAATATGGAAAAAAACACAGGAATTACTGCAATCACACGTGCTCGCACACGCACACTACGGTCATGCAGTTTGCACAAAAAGGTGTTGTCAGCGCTGCCCTGACGATTTTATTTATCAGTTAGCCTATATATTGTGTAGCAACTTAAAGGCTACACATGACATTTCTCACTAGCGAGGTAATAACAGCGCTGTTTAGAGACGCTGCTGCAGAACACTGTTGAGGGACGCATCAAGAGCGGCTCGACGGTGTTTAGTGTCCAGCAGCAGCAGAGCCAGCGTGCCATCAGCGCAGCTGAAGAGTTCTGTGTTCAAATGCGCGCAATAGTCTTAAGCTTGCAGCAAAAGTAATTACCATAAATGTGTCAGGGGGAAACAGTAAGGAGATATTTGAATTATTTACTAATAAATAGTGTTTTCTGATGCTGGGTACACACCACAAGATAATTGGGCTGATTTTGGGTCCGATTTCTCCCCTTCCGACAATGTAATGTCCCGATTTTCTTGGTGGTTCTAAAGATTATCTTATCAGATTTTCCTGTGGTGTGAGGTGTGTTAAGAGTGACTGAATCTGCTCGGAAGAACGTTGAAGGCGCCCCGATTGCGAATCGTAAATATTCAACATGTTCTCTATAGGAGCAAAACGGTTAAATCTAGGAATTTTTGTCCTCATGTTTGTGGTCTCTCACATTTTGAAGATCTTATAAGATTTT
>NW_015629065.1:522264-523605 GCF_001515625.1 Sinocyclocheilus rhinocerous
CCTCTGGCCTGTTTTAGGCTTCTCCTTATTTTTATATTTTAGACATCCATCAATTAGTGATGAAAAAATTGCTACGCTGGTGGAAACAACACGAGACCGTGCTACCGCGACTGTCAAGAGCGGCTCGACGGTGTTTAGTGTCCAGCAGCAGCAGAGCCAGCGTGCCATCAGCGCAGCTGAAGAGTTCTGTGTTCAAATGCGCGCAATAGTCTTAAGCTTGCAGCAAAAGTAATTACCATAAATGTGTCAGGGGGAAACAGTAAGGAGATATTTGAATTATTTACTAATAAATAGTGTTTTCTGATGCTGGGTACACACCACAAGATAATTGGGCTGATTTTGGGTCCGATTTCTCCCCTTCCGACAATGTAATGTCCCGATTTTCTTGGTGGTTCTAAAGATTATCTTATCAGATTTTCCTGTGGTGTGAGGTGTGTTAAGAGTGACTGAATCTGCTCGGAAGAACGTTGAAGGCGCCCCGATTGCGAATCGTAAATATTCAACATGTTCTCTATAGGAGCAAAACGGTTAAATCTAGGATTTTTTTCCCTCATGTTTGTGGTCTCTCACATTTTGAAGATCTTATAAGATTTAAAAAATCTTTTAGTGTGTACCCAGCATGAGTCGGTGTCGCAAGTTGCCGATCCTGACTCGCCATCTCCTCTAGACGCGCCTTTAGAGAGAAGTGCATCTTTACGGATTATGATTATAATGAAAGAGTTTTTGTTTTCGATTTGTTTTATTTCGTTCTTTAAGTGGTAATTTAAAGCTTTCTATATATATTTTTTTTATGTATTCGCTGAGTTTCGATTCATTTTTGTGAAGCGCTCCTGTTCTATTTGAGTTGGCTAAATTGATCAAACATAGGCGATCAGCTCACTGTCTGCTATGGAAGCCCGTTTCCGCCACTGAATTAAAAAAAAAAAAAAAAAAAGGAAATTGCGACATCTCACAATTCTGACTTAGAGAGAGAGCCTCCATAGGTATGGAAGCCCATTTCCGCCACTAAATAAAAAAAATAAAAAATAAAAGGTAATTGCGACTTTTTATCTCGCAATTCTGACTTTTTTTCTCGCAATTGCGAGTTTATATCTCGAAATTCTGACTTTTTTTCTTGCAATTCTGACTTTTTTTCCTCAGAATTGTGAGATATAAACTCGCAATTGCGAGTTAAAGTCCAATTTTGAGGGGGGAAAAAAGACTGATATGTTCTCAGAATTGCGAGAAAAAAAGTCAGAATTGTGAGTTTATATCTCGAAGTTCTGACTTTATTTCTCAGAATTGCTACTTTGTCTTGCAATTGCGAGTTTATATCACGCAATTCTGACTTTATTTCTCAGA
>NW_015629065.1:523785-529480 GCF_001515625.1 Sinocyclocheilus rhinocerous
TTCATTTTTGTGAAGCGCTCCTGTTCAAGACGAGAGGGCAGAAAGTGCATCATGTTTGTTTTCTTTATTTTATAAAAGCACAACTTTTTGTTGATATTGTGAGTGCACACAAATACAAGTATACCCTTTACAGTTCCGAATGATGTATTGTTCTTACCTTTATGAGCAAAAATGACAGCGTAGCCCAGGCTATTTTAAGTTGTTTCCACTGAAAAAAAATGTGTGATAAGTGATTTGCGCTGGCGCCTCCATGTCCTGCAAAGCGTGCTTTAGCTTCCACTCTCCGCACAAACTTGGATATAGCGCAGGTTTAACGTTTAAACATTGTTATATGCTTGAACTGTTTTAGTATATCTAGATTTTATTTTAGGCAAGTCGTGATGATTTGAGAAGGCTAAATTGATCAAGCAGGCTCACTGTCTGCCGTTGGCCGCTTGGTCGTTACTTTAAAAAACAAAAACTTGTAACGAACAAAAAATGCTCCAAACGTTTTTCTAAATTAACTTAATAAAAAAACGAAACATAATAATTTATCTATTTTAATAGCTGAAAGAGTTTTATATCACGCAATTCTGACTTTATTTCTCAGAACTGCGAGTTTATATCTCTCATTATGACTTTTTAACTGGCAATTGCGAGTTTATATCACGCAATTCTGAGGAAAAAAAGTCAGATTTGCAAGTTTGTATCATGCAATTCTGAGAAAAAAAGTCAGAATTGTGAGATAAAAAGTCGCAATTACCTCTTTTATTTTATATTCAGTGGCGGAAACGGGCTTCCATAGTCTGCTGCTGGCCGCTTGGTCGTTAAAAACAAAAACTTATATTTAACGAACGAAAATGCTCCAAACGTTTTTCTAAATTAACTTAATAAAAAAAAACGAAACGAAATATAATCATTTTGCCATTACATACAAAACGGAACTATTTTAGCTGAAAGAGTAGTATAAGCTGTTTTAGGAGAAGGGGGAAAAAAAGACGGGCTAGGGCCTAAATTTGAGGTCCGTGCAGGGCTCTACTGCCTTTGTCTTGTCCTCACTCAGTTTAAAGTGCTCCCACAAAGCTGAGGTCTTCGGCACTTTTGGCTTCTCTTCCAGATTAACTGAATCATGACGTTCATGACGTTTACTCATGGGCGATTCATATTCAAGCGCGAATGAGAACTGTTTTGCGGGGGATGCCAGGTGTTCGGGGAAAAAAAAGAATATTCGAAACTCAAAATTGAAAATCGAATGCCAACCCACCGAACGAATATTCGAATAATCGAATATTCTGGTCCAGCCCTAAATAAATGTAAATGGTGACTGAGGCTGTCAGTCACTAACGTTCTGCCTGCCATCTTTTTTGTTCTCCACAGGTGAAAGTCATTGTCTTAAGGTTATAATAACATGGTTTATGTTCACATACTTATAGCTTTTGTTTTTCTTAGTGGAGCAGATGCCAGAAGTTCCCCAAATTGTAGGACTAACTTATGCCTTATAAAGTGTTTGTTTGTTCTAGGACTTGTGAACGCTATCATTTGGTCGTGCATGTCCCTGAGAGCCTGACGTTTCTCTTCAATGGCTGCCTCTGGCTCCTCCGCCACAGTGCCTGTAGGATTTCACTATGAGACCAAGTATGTCATCCTCAGCTACCTCAGCCTGCTCCCGCCGTCAAGATCAAGACCCTCAGAGACCGCGGAGGGTAAGAACTCACATCCACAATTCAGTATGTACAAACTGCCTGCCTGCCTGGCAAGAATCATAAGGAGTTTAATTTAATCTCAAAACAATGACAAAACCTTCAGTGGTACGCTTGTCTCGCTTATGCAGGAAAACAGCAAGCAGTTGTATATTGTAATGCAAGAAAGCACATTTTCTGTTTTATGCAATACAAAATTCCTGTAGAAGTAATGACACTGATGAAAAAGTGTAGAAGTTTTGAAACTTTACACCTTTACAGTTTCTGTCTCTAGTAGGGTTTGTCTACAGTTACTGAGGTCACATTCCTGCTCCAGGAATCTCCATTTTGCCCTTGAACATGGACTGTAACTCAAAGTACTGTATACAAAGTGCCGTAACCAGTGTAATTTGATTGAAAAATGCCTGCAGGTATTGCTAGTGATGCATTAAAAAATCCTTCAGAGTGCATGTTTTGTCTATACTTGTCGCAGTCCATATACAGTTGGCAAATTTGGTTCTGTTGGTATCATTTAGCCTATATGTTTTGTGTCCGATTCTCGCTTCGAACAGTCCATGGCATTTTGTTTAGAGGAGACGTTGCAAGGCGGATTCTCGTGAATATTGACTTTTACGTTTTTTTATTTAGTCCTTGTGGAGTTTATAAATGGATGCAAAGCGCACATAAAGTTTGTCACTTACAGTTAGTCAGGTTGACTTTATTACAGAGGATGGTATGGGCTTAAGCTGCCTGTTGGAGATTTTGGAGCCTTGGGCATATCAGCGGTTCAATGAGGAATGTCCTGTGTCCTGCTCTGGTTTTCATTCAGTCAGCTTTGAAAGTAGCTTCTGATCCCTCTTTCCACTCGAGCCGCTCTGCACTCTGACAGACTGTCATATGCGATCAACGTTGGCTTGTTCACATGCCACTGTTCAGAGCGAAGCTCAGCCTGAACCAAACTGACCAAAGACTGGCCCGGTCTGGGAAAAGTCAATGTGAGCTCCCGTCAACTTTTGTAATGTTGTAAAAGGCTTTGTCTGCTTCAGTCATTTTTATACACACTCTCTCTAAATCAGTTTCTTTCCCTCTCTAACACTTCTTTTTGTTGTCATTCACTGAGTCTGTGTGGTTGAGAGAGCTGAAAGCCTGGGCCTGCTCAAACACGAAATAATTAATCAGTGTATGAATGAATAGCCACGCAATGGTTTAAGACACCACAGAAAAAGCCAGTTGTATTACAGCCACTGTATTACAGAATTGTTTCTAATAACGTATTAAAATATAATATAGTAAGAGTGGAATAATCAGAATTACCTGGACACATGAGAATTTTTTGGGGGAAATGGTAATAAATCAGGCTTAATTTTCTTTTTGCTATTTACATATACTATCTGGAGCACATGATATGTTTTGACATTATGTTCAAAAGTGCTGAGTTTGACTCTGTATTGTCATTCTGTTGTGTGTCAGGTTGTGTGCTGAATATACTGGCCATTATGTAAGTTCTAAATCTAATAGTAATAGTGCTAGTTTCTGTTGAATACAAAATTAAATGGATGCTAATATTTCATCCAAAATTCATATTGTGTTGCCCCTACATCCTGCTTTGCAAACACCAATCTCAGCTGATAATAAATAGATCTATTGGGTTGTTTAAGGGTTATTGAAGTCCATTAGTACTGTATTTTGAGAAAATGAGTGCATCTGTGTTTCTGTCCAGTATCTTTGGCTCAGTTTCATCATTAGTTTTAATTTTCTATATGACTTAATCAGTCATGTAGAAAATTATTCAGCTAAAGAATAATACCTGGGGTTATCTGGCTGGTGTTGGCTTAATATATTTGCATCAAGGTTCAAATAAACAAGATTGCTGAAGGAGCTGATGAAAATATAATAATGCTTACATGTTTTGTTTACACCAAATGTATGAATTTAAAAAAAAAATGTAATCAAGGTTATTATTTCAAATGGTTATTGCTCCAAAATTCCAGCTGTTATTGTATCTTGCATTCATTATTTTGTCTGTATAGATTTACAAATGAATAGTCAGTAAACTCTTATTTTCTTTAAAAAATTAAATTAAATAAAGTACTAAATAAGGAAATGCATTTTGGTCACACTTGACCAGGTAAATGATTACATCAAAATAAGAGAAATTATAATTATTCATATATAGTTATATAATAAAAACTTTTTTGTGTTATGATTCTATGCAGGAGAGAGCCATTCTACACAGGAAGTGGAAAGAGAGCGGAACAGCAGCCTGAAGAAACAGATTGAGAATGAAATGAAGCAGCTGGAAGAGGAAATTGCAGCCTGTAAGATGTTTCTTGTTATTACACTGTATTTTCGTGATAAAATTAATCTGAAATCTGAATCATAGTTTAAGTCATCTGCCTCTTTTTCTGCTCAGCTTTTTCCAGGACTGGTTTTGATCAGCTCACATCCCCAGTGTTCAGTCCAGCCAATCCAGAAAGCTCCATAGAAGACAGCCTGGCAGTGCTGGGGGACCGCGTCTCACGGGACCTGGACACACACCTGTTCTCCGCCACTCACACGCTTCTGAACAGGTCCTTTTAAATATCCAGGGAAATTCCTGGACAATTTTAGTAGTTGGAAAAAAGATCTAGTAACGTACTTGGCAGAGGTCTATGCCAGAAAAATGCATTGTATAAACAGCCTGCACACACCGTTATCATAAGTTTGCTTCAAATGAGTTCATTCTTGACATTTAACTTAAATATTGACTAAAGCTTTCAACATATGTTATGTTGATGTTTTTCTGAAGAACAAGCAAATTCAAATTAATGCAGAGAAATATTCGTAATGTATGTGCCTCTCATGCAGTGATTTGGACTTTGAGCACTTCAGAGCAGCGGTGGAGGAGGTGTCCTCTCATGCTCAAGGAGGATGGAGCAAGGTAATCCAAAAAACTCAGCACCCTGAAGGCAATTGGGAAGTTTCACAGAATCGTGAATGTCTCTGTCCTTCATTTCCTTATTTTGTCATTGTGTTGCTCTGTTTAGGTGTTGGTACCCTTAGTATTGTTACAAGCGCTGCAGAATGAGGGGCAGCCACTGGAAACTCTGCTACATTATGGTTTGCGTTACCTTGAGGAATCGCAAGCAGACTTCATCATTGAGCAGCGAGGATGGGTGAGTGACTTATATTTGATGGGTGATGTGGATGGATCTGTATGGTATAGCCAGTTTGTTTCCATATCACTTTTTTTTCTATTAGTTATGCAGATTATGTCTCTCTTTGTGGTGCGTTATGTGAGTTCACAGAATTAATGCACAACACTCAATGAAAGTCTCTGCAACCTGTTAGCAACTTAAGAAACACATGACAGTATAAGTGTCTAACTGGGTGTTAAAGCAAGAACCTTAAAGCAGTGGTTCTTGACCTTTTTGACTGAAAGGTCCCTATTGTCCAACACAAATCAGGATATTTTCTCCAGTGTTTCTACTACAATCTCATTTATAAAGTAAAACTGGGAAACACTAGTCTTTGAGAGGAAAAAAATTTCATGTATTTTTTAGCATTTAAAGTTACATTATTTTAACTTTTTATTAATAATATGAATATTAATTGTATTGATGATAATATATTCATTTGAATAATTCATCCTGAGGGCCTCCTAGTAAGTCCTGTCCCCCTGGTTAAGAGCCACTGCCTTAAAGGGGTCATATGATGCGATTTCAATTTTTCCTTTCTCTTTAGAGTGTTACAAGCTCTTGGTGCATAAAGAAGATCTGTAAAGTTGCAAAGACTAAAGTCTCAAATCCAAAGAGATATTCTTTATAAAAGTTAAGTCAACCACTCCTACCTAAAACGGCTCGTTCTAACACGCCCCCACATGTCTACGTCACGATGTGGGAAGATTTGCATAACACCGCCCAAATGTTCACGCAAAGAAAGAAGGCGTAACTTTTATTCTCGCTATGACAGTATAAGTCATTATAATCAGTAATTATGTCCCCACTGGATGCAACAAATGCCTCATTTGTAATGGGTTTTATTGGTTTTGTCTCGTC
>NW_015629065.1:530160-568698 GCF_001515625.1 Sinocyclocheilus rhinocerous
CCGGGACATGGCATCACAGTATGGTAAGGGGCGTAACATTTCCGTGACACGCTTGAGGTATTCGGCCAATCATAATGCACTGGATAGCTGGCCAATCAGAGCCCACCTCGCTTTTTTAGAACGATGAGCTTTGTAAAAATCGATGCGTTTCAGAAAGGCGGGGCATAGAGGAGAAACAATAATGTACATTATATGGAAAATAATGTTTTTTTTAACCTTAAACCGCATAAACACATTGCATTACACCAAATACACAAAATAATGTTCTTTTTAGCAACGTCATATGACCCCTTTAAAGAGGTTCAGGTCAGTAAAAAAGGCAAAACTGACTCCTGTCAGGAGAGGGAGCCAGAGCTGTGTTCATGATTTTTCTTTTTGTTTTTTAAACGCATTATGCGGCCACGTGATGGTCAACATATCTTTACGTAGTGTTTCATCAACACTTTCACCTTTATGGATGTGCTAACTTTATGATGTTTCTGTCAAGTCATTGTGATCAGGAGCATATTTGTTTATGGTCATAATAAAGAAGTACTTTTCAACTTAATGTTTTGCATAATGTGCACGCTCATTCCCATTCATCTTATCAAAATGTAATTGTATGTAATTTGATAGTTCAAACTCAAGATGTTCGTTTTGGAAGGCTATCATACCCTCATGCAAATGTTTTATGAGAACAGCTCTTCACTTCTGTCTGATGATGTCGAAAAGCATGAGGAAGGTCTTGTTTGTTTATAACATCCTATTTAGGTCACACTGTATCTCAGATGAGGGCCGTCCGTATGAAAGACTCAGCTGAAGAACTCAGTCAGAAGGATTAATTTAATTAGTGCACCGTTGACACTGACACAGGGAGGAGGGGAGACCATTGTTTTATACTGCCGCTCAGTACAGGACCACATTCCAGTGATGGAGCGAGAGCGTTGGCATAGATGATACGGGATAAGCATCTGTGAGAGTTTGAATGCAGCTGGGAGGAGTCTGACCAGGAGGAGGAGACCGTGTGCAAACAAACCAGACCTCCTGCTCAGCAGTTCCAGCCCTATTACTCTGACAGCAGCCTTTATCCTGTCTATACTTTCTCTCTGCCACTCATTCACTTAATTTCCTTGTGGTCACTGTTGGAGTTCTGCGCACTTGGGAGACGAACAAAGGCAGGTAGGACAGCTGGTTTCTTCTAGGTGTCTGGATCAGGTGAGATTATTCTCTTGTGGTCCATTTGCGCAAAACAATATAAATGTTATGGATTTAGGTCTTTTTGACCTCTTTCTTGCTCTCCGTCACGTAGTGACTGTTGTAAATGGATAATAAAATAGCAAACACAAGGACACTCACAAGGTTTAATTCTCCAGTCCGTTAAATAGGCCAGTCTGTAAATATTTAATTTAATATTTAACCTGTTTTAGTGTAGAAATGACCGCAGTTGGAGTGACTCTGTTTGCTCAGTTCTGCTTTTAGCTGAATATAATTGTGTTTCGGGCAATCATTTGTTTTTTTTGCACCTTTGCGAAAGCACAATAATTGTTATAGAGAATAAAACATTCAAATAGGCCTCGTTCGTGAAACATGACAATGAAGTGTTTGCTAAAGCATTCATGCATAAATTGTTGAAGCAATATAGTGTGACAATTCATGTATGCATGGTTTTAATGCACGATTATACAGAAAATAATTTAATGAATGAGACCCAAAGCCAGTGACGTGAATGAGAAGGAATCTGTTTGTGTGTCTTTTCTGCAAAACCCAGCGTGAAGCCATTTTGAAAACCAAAATACAGCAAGTCAATGACATGTTCCCGCTGAATCATGCTGTCTGCTCTGATCACAACAAACTCCTGTAGGTCAAGGGAAAGCATTCAGTAGGGGTAACAGAAACCCGATGTGTGGGACATTTTTGTCTTGTGAGTTGCCCCACCCCTTTATCCCCTTCCTGTCCCTCTGTCTGTTCTGTACGTAACACAGAGTTGACCTTCAGGGTGTCTGTGTCACACGGCACAGCAAAGATTCTTGAGATGGCTTGATGTGATGTAATTTGACTCCTGTTGTTCTGGTACAGACAAACCGCTACCAAAGCAGTGTGCCCCTGTCTGTATATCAGTAGGTGCTGAGAGCGGAGCTTGAGCCACTTCAGGTCGCATCACCCGGCACATCGCACAGCCCGGCTTCTTACGTAACTACATTTTACAGGCGATGTGCTGCTCTCATCACACAAACAGAGGCCATACGCCACCCCCACACACTCCAGAGATGAAGAACAGAAATAAATCTGATAAATCCTCCTATGAATCAGCTGGAGCAAGGCTGTCCCAGTTTGACTGCCTCCAAACTATTCACAGTGCTAGTTGAGATGGTGACCTGTATGCTTGACATCCTGTGGGAGATCCAGAAGAATCTTTCACCTAAGTATCCTAAGTTGGTTTGAATGTAGTTTAATAATCTAAAGGTTGCATGATGCAGTGGGCAAACTGGTCGTCTAAATATCAGCAGACGCAGTTCAGCATTCACAGGCGAATGGTACAGTATGTGGAAATCTACTTGTATGGTGCACCCGCAACAGACAAGATATGTTTATCTTTGGTGCGGATGCCTTAACAGTAGAAACTGCCATACAAGTGTGTAAAATGTTGTATATATTGTCTAGAAGGTTACAGTGATTCTAATGCAGAATGTATCCGCATCGACATTTATGCACATTACCATTCAAAAGTTTGGGATCAGTACGATTTTTAAAATAAAATTAATACTTTTATTTAGCGATTGCTCAAAAGTGACAGTAAAGACATTTATGATGTGACAAAAGGTCTCTGTTTCACATAAATGCTGTTCCTAAAATATTTAACAAAAATTCGAGTTAAATTGTAATATATTTCACAATATTACTGTTGTACTGTATTTTTGATCAAAAAATGTAGCCTCAGTGAGCATATAGGAGACTTCTTTCAATAACATGTATAGTATGGTAAGTACCTGCAGTATACACAAGCATTTACAAACAATAAAACCCTTAGAATAATATCACTCCTATTTTATTTTACACAAACGGTCAAGATGTCAGGGGTGAAAAATAATAAATAACCTTAGATTGCACCACTGAAGCAGGTGTTTCTGTTGATGGCATAGAGGAGTGTTTCTAGTAAAAGGCACATCATAGCTACCGTTTCATTTGACGTCATTCAGCTGAGCCGTTATTCGGCATTATTGATCATACTCGCGCTGTCCGTGTCATCAAAGTTGCGCTGGTAACGTACTGTCGAATGGAAGCGATGCTTGTTTTTCTGGTATAAGATGAAGGGGACAGCCGCGAAGATGCAGATGAGTACAATGATGAAGAAGATCAAAGCCACAGGGCTACCTGGATCTGCACATGCAATATTTATGCCATAATGTTACATTTATGCAAGATTTATTTGCAAAATCATAAATTTTCTGTATTTTCAATAATGTTTATTCATCAAATATTTTAATAATAATATTATAATTACTTTATATATACACACACACACACACACTTTATTGAACTGTACTAGCATATGTTTAGTATATACATTAGTTCACATACTTTAGTAGCACAGTATTACCAAATGGTTACCACTCCACAGGTTGTATGCTCTGCACCCTATCTTCAATATTTCTTCTTTGAATGCGTAAGCATTTGAGTTTGGCAGGCTTGCATGAGTTTTTGTCTTCAGGGGAGGGTGGGTACATGTACTTAAGGTGGAGTGGTGTATAGGCACCCAAAGCTCACCTAAGAGAACACGCCTTAAAGCATAACTTCATTTTTAGATAGTCTAAAAAATGTTAGTCTCTGGATAGGAAAGCAAGCCTAATCTTGCAGGAAACATCTATCTTACTCCAACGTTTCAAAAAGGTATTGTCAATTTGGACTATGTACATAGGATTTTTGTTATTTTAAGTTTACTTCATAACCATACTAATTAATGCTCGAGTCTATAGAGCCTAGAAAGCTTGGATTTCACAGTATTTTTTTTTCTTGGGTTTATTTAATCAGCTTAAAAAAGATTTTTGAGAGCAAATGCAACTATTAATGTCAACTAAAAATAATGTCATGCATATAAATAGGTGTCTTTACTTGCCACAAATAATTTTGTGTATTACTTTCATTAGAATTATGGTGTATGCATCTGTAAATCAAGCATAATATGTGCAGTGCTACGCAGCACATTATTTATTATACACTATCGTTCGAAGATTTGGGGCTGGTACAATTTTTATTTTTATTTTTTTTGGAAAATGAATGCTTTTATTTATGTTAAGTAACAAGTATAATCTCAACCCCAAACTTTTGTCTTTACTGACATAACCTGTTGTTTGTTGTGTTTACCATGCAGATTTAAGAAAATTACATTTGTCTTCATATATGGTTATTTCATTGGTTTTGGTTTCCAGGTTTCTTTGGAAACTCTCTAAAGTCATAAAACTATTTAGGCCTAGTTATTTTTTTTAGGATACACGTGATGGTTATCTATATATGATTGTAAGTAATACTGTATATAAGGCACTGTTGCATTCTACTGGTTGTGTGCTTATGGTGCTCTCTCTGTTGGCCATTAGAGGTTAATCCAGATGCTGGGCTCTAATGTGTTTTTGAAAGCATTGGTGTGAGACAGGATTACATGTGAAACTAGATGCATGTGCACTGTGGTGGATTACTGAAATCTAAAAAAGACCAGAAAAGGCACAGGGAGCAGAACACTGTCCTTTAAGATGAGTAAGCAAGAGGCAGTCTATTAAGTTTGCTTAATCCAAATGAGCCAAACTGACATATTTACAGACAATGAGTTCAAATTCAAATAGGCTCGTTTTGCATGCTTGACCTAGTTGTGGTAGACATTCAGAGCCCTGTGGCTTATGCAGACACCACAGCTGTATGGTGATGTCATTGTGTGGGTGACAGAGGAAGATAAAGTCATGCCTCTAGATAGGAGGGACAGTACATGAATACAGATGGAGAGTGGGTTAAAACACTTCCTGTTGAGGTCTTACTTTGAAAGTTGCCCTCAGGTCTGTCTTTGTGGATTTGTAAAGAAGAAGCTTCATTCAAGTAATTTTAGAAAATAAGAACCAATCAACACTCTTTTCAACTTGACTTGCTGTATCTCTATGTCTGTAGTCTTTTTAAACAGTTTTTACGCAAGAACCAGGAGAACTGAATAAAAGCATCAGCGAAATACACTAAAATGCAGCTAGTATAAGCTAACATCATATTCAGTCAATAGCTGTCCATCATTGATACTTTGCATTTTAAAGTTGATCTTGTTTAGTCAACTATGAAGTAGTTTTAAATTTATTATTATAGCTGTATTACTCTCACACTCCACTGGGTGGCAAAAGAAATTCAGTGACAAATGATCCCGTCATGAAAAATTCTGCTTACTGTACTAAAGAAGACATACTGCAATAATTGTATTATTTGAAAGTCTGTGTATTTGTGTGTGTGTGTATCTACATAAATATTATATATAGATACACACATATACACTGTATATAATATATATTATATACATATATATGTGTGTCTATGTGTGTGACACACACTTTAACACACACTTTAAAAAACTCACTTTATTTTACATGCATTTTATTTGAACAAGTTACTCTACCTTTCAAAATTTTGGGGTTGGTATGATTTTTTTGTTTGTTTTGATTAAAGCTTACACTCAAAATTGCATTTATTTGATTAAATGCAATAAAAATTGTAGTATTGTAAAATATTGTTACAATTTAAAATAATAAATATTGTTACAATGTAAAATAAAAATAACTAATTTCAATTTTAATATAGACTGTATGACAGTGTCATTTATTCCTGTGATGGCAAATTTTAAGTAGCCATTGTCAGAGTGACACATCTTTACTCTGTTCATTTTGATCAATTTATTGCACCCTTAATAAATTTCTTTAAAAAAAAAAAATCAAACTGACTCCAAACCTTTGAATGGTAGTGCACTTTTTGAAAAAATAAAATAAAAATAATAATAATAAAAATAATTTTGCAAATCAGTTTTGGTGTTTTACTGACTATAAATGTTTCTGAAATTATTAAAACAAGATGTCTAACATGTAATTTGATGTCAGTCGTATGAGAAGAACATAATCCTTTTTTTAATTCATTTTATTCATTCTTTTTTAGGTCTTTTGGTGTACTTCATGCTTCTTTTAGGCACATTTATTTGTGAAGGTTATCAGTTGTGGATCTCCATGAGAATGGTTTGCAGACACAATCAGGAAGACCTTATAAAGAAATACACACAGTTAAAAACAAAAAAACATATTACATGTTTTTGTTGTGGTGGGAAAGAGATTAGACATTTGGAGTTCCCACAGAAGGAAATGCGTACATTGGCTTACCACAGTTTTTAAATGAAACATAAAACATTTGTTCTCATGACTCAAACCTTGCCAAAACCGTTATTTTCTACGTCAGAGGTCTTTAACTCAGCTCCTGGGAACCCACTATCCTGCAGAGTTTAATCAAACCCACCTGAAGCACCTAATCGAGCTTCTGGATTGCTTGAAAATACATAAGCAAGTGTTGGAAATTAACTTTGCAGGACAACAAGTCCTTCATTGAAACATTTCTCATTTATAGAAGAATAGAGTAGAATAGAAATAATAGAATATTTGTATTTGGAATATAAAACAATGAATGGACCAACTGATTGATTTTCCACTCCTTATATTACAGGGCACTGTGTTCAGCCTGGATGAAGCTGAGGACCCTGGCGTGATCATAGCCGAGGACAGTAACGACATCTACATCCTGTCAGGTGAACAGGCCTCGGATCAGCTGAGCCCTCCTGCTTCACTACTGACTCTTGGAGATAGCAGTGGGCCAGCTTCCTGGCAGACAGAGAGTCTTCCAGTGTCTCTGACAGGACACGAGTCTTGGGCGCAGGTTGGCATGATGGACCCAGAAGACGCCAAGAGTCTGGACAGCGCCGAAGGAGTTGCGTTAGTCGAGGAGCAAAGCGAGAACAACTCCTCGAACTCTGACATCGTCCACGTGGAGCGTGAAGATGCCGAACTTCTAGAAGAAGGTGGGGAGACGGTGGAGGAAGGGGAGCTGCAGAGTAGCGTACTTAGCGTGCTGGGCAGTGAAAGCGAACTCGCTGCTGTCCGAGAAGAAGCACCAACCGCAGAGCCAGTGCAAACCACAACTAAGCCAACTGTGGAAGAGATCCCTCCACCTCCAGCATCAGAACAAGAGCGCCCAGTCGCCCCTGCTGCTGCCTTGTTCCCCGTGCCTGAGCCTGAGCCTGAGCCTGAACTTCAGTCTCAGCCTGTTCCAGCTCCTGTGGAGCCACAATCATCTCCCCCACCTGATCTAGAACCCGAAGTGGTCCAAGCAACCCTGGAGCAGGAGATACTTTCAGAGGTGGATCTGAAGGCCTCCTCCCCGGCCCACGACCTCCCTGTTCCGACCCCTCCTGAGGTGCAGACGAATTCAGTGCCACAGCCCGAGTCCTCTGACCTCCCTGTGCTGCTATACAGCGGTGCTGCCCTGGTGGCCATCGCTGCAGTATTGGCTTTTGGAGCGCTGGCCTACAGGAAGAAGTAGAAAGTCTGTGACTGTCCCTGACCTCACTGTATCTCTTGCCCTAACGGAAGCCCTGTGGGTCACAGTGCTGCACTTTATGGGAAAACGACTCCTCTTATGTGTCATACCATTTTATTTTCTGTTCTCGTTGCTTTTATTTGTTGGCTTAGTCCAGCTTAATGACTGGAGAGGAACTTACAGGTGAAGTCAGGTTTCTTTTGTGCTGTATTAGTAAACATAGTAGTGATTGGTTCACTAGGCTGTTACCTAGGTTCCTGGTTCCAAAAGGAACATCAAGGCTTCTGATTCAGAAGAAGTAAGTTAATTTGTGTTAGTGAAGCATGTTTATTCTCGTATATAAATATTTGATTTAATGAAGTTAGGTTTGATTTTTAAACGCAAGCTTGTGTGTGCGTGATTATGATTTTATCTTATCAGACATTAAATATTAAAGTGCAAATCTTTATGGGCTGTGCTCCTTAGATGGATTGTGTGACTGATATTCTCCCAAAATATATCAGTACTTGTACAAGATTACTCGCAACAACCGAAAGCAAAGTATCCATGCATTCTTGATTCATTTAGACATTCATATTAACCATCTTTAGTGTATATTTTGAATAAATTAGGCTTGCATGAATCCTTTTGTTTGAATTCCCCCTTTTAAAAGTAGAAGCCTAGGTCACAGCCTCAAATGGGAAACCCCTTCTCTTTGACCGATACAATTTGTTTAAGGGATTGTCATTTCTAAATGTACAGCAATTCGCTATAATGTGAACATTTGTTGTGTTAGGTACAAAACATGTTTGTAAAAACTCGTAAAAATACTACACCAGCAGAGTCAATATTGCCATGGCGACAGGGCACAGTTGACTGAATTTATCTCAACGTCAGGAAGCGGAAGATAATGCTAGATGAAAAGTCATATTTAGTTTTTTAATATGATGTTTCTAAGTGTGCATTTTGTAATTAAATGTCCCTAATTCTGGGTCAGAAGCAATTTCAATAAAATCTTGTGAAATATTAAAATGAGTATATAATGAAACGTTAAACTTGTGGTTTAATCTTAAACCACCATGATTTAGAAACATCCAAATGGGTTTTGTAATTCTAGAGTAAAAAGTGATTTGCTGTGTTCGGTAACATTAACTGTCTATTGCTCAAATCAAGTGCTGACTTCAGGTTTGGGGGACCAGAATGTCTCTTAAATGTCTTCTGAGCCACACAGATCAGTCATCGGTCCTTTGCAGTTTTTCTTTTGTCTCCTCAAACTTAGTATTTTCTGTCTTCTCTGTCTCTGATTTACACCTTGCCTGTACCTTGTGCTGTTGTTTGTCCTTGAAAGCTAAAAAGGCCTGCACAGCACAGCCTTGTCACCCTCCTTTCCCTGTTATGTGCCTATCCAAGAGACCCTGGTCAAAACAACAGAAAATGTAAGCAGAAGTCACACGTACAGGCAGGATCCACCCGTTTTGTCTGAGAAAACGACAAGTGATGTTTTTTTGCATCACAGATGGACAAAAGCTGTGAAATAAATCTGTATTCCATCAAGGGTTAACCTTGTGGTTTGTGTCCTCATTTAAGCATTAATTTTATCTTGAAGAAACATTGCTTAAAATTAAAAAAAAGACATGCCAACGCTAAGATGGAAACTAAGTTTGCTTCCTCTATTTTGTACTGATATGAGTCAGATTTGTTGCAATACAAATGAGACAATTGATCATGTGATATTCTTTACAGACTGAATGAGAAGAGATCAAGAGTTTATGAGATTGAAGGAGATCAAAAAGTTGTCAGAGAAGAGAATGCATATATTTTTTCACAAATTTGGTTTAATGCATAGTTTCCAATTTAATCATGATATTATTTTTCCATGGCAGGTAAAGAAACAATCAAATGCCTAACAAGACCATAAAACTTAACATGGCCAAAGTGCCAAAAAAAAGTGAATCACAGACCGTATTACAAGTGAATATATAGAAAAAAAGGAAACGTTTTCAGAAAAAAAATATATTCCATAAGTAATTGCTAGCGTTTCAATCTTGACTATCACGTTAAGCAAATAATATACATTTGTCTTTACAGGCAAAGATTTCAAATGTATCATTTATCTATACACATATATTCACATTGCATACATGAATAACTGGAACACAGAGCTCATCAGTGGGATCTGTGTGGTAAGAAATACTGCACCACTGTGCCGTAAAGACCAAACAAAAATTGAGGCACATGTTCACAAACAGTCTTCATAAGCACAAAAGTGAAGGCCATCTCCACAAGTTCCTTCTTAAACTCTTTGGCACCTGCCACCTGGTGAAATAAGGCCTGCACTCCATCAGACAGATGTCCGCCCCAAAACTGTGAATGTTTAAGGAATATTGTAAATGGTGTTTCCAGTTTTAAGGAGCAACCATTAGTGTATATGTATAATTAGTTAGTTTGCAATACAGCAATTTGTCTCACCTGCTCTTGAGATCTGTATAGTTTATTGGTCAAACTGTCAGCAGCTTGGGACAGGACTCTGTGCTCAAGCAGGTCTGCAATTCTGATCAACTCTGCAGCCATTTCCCTCGCTGCCTGAGCCTCTTCAGCATTGACTGAGATGGAGAGATACAGTAGCAGCATTAACAGACACAGACAACGACAAATATATATAGTACTTTTTATATAACTAATAATTAGGCATGCAAAATTTATCAGTGCCAGCCAACTTTGTATATTTAAGGTGACAGTCCACCCAAAAATTACATTCTGTCATTTACTCACCCTCATGTCATCCCAAACCTGTATGACTGACTTTCTTCTGTGAAACACAAAAGAAGATATTTTGAAGAATGTTGGTAACCAAACGGTTTCGGTTCCCATTGACTTCTATTTTTTGACCATACAGTGGAAGTCGGTGGGAAGTGAAACTGTTTGTTTACCAACATTCTTCAAAATATCTACTTTTGTGTTTCACAGACAAAAAAAAAATCAGTCACACAGTTTTGGAGAGACATTAAGGGAAGTAAATTGTGACAGAATGTTTACTATCCCTTTAATTGTGGGCACTCATTTCCTATTTTTATATTTTAGATAACTTTTGCTGTCATCTAGCCCTAATTTGAAGGTATAGCGCTAGATTACAAGAAATATTTAGCATTTTTTAAAGTTCTTTCCATACAAATGATGTGAGCTTGACAAAAAATAATAATAATAATAAGTATGTTTTAATTAAATTAGATAAAATATCAGGTATTTATAATCAGTTATTAGCAATAATGTGAAAATAATCATTGGCTTATTGGTATTAATTAAGGAGCACCTTTAATTAAAATAAGAGGAAATAATATACCTGGTAGTTGAGGCTGAACTTGATTCTGAAATTCATGTAGAAGTTCTCTGTAGCTGACTGAGAAACTGTGTCCATCCGCTTGTAATTCCTCGTCACTCTCAATATAATTGTGATTTGTAGGCAGCTTTAACTGTTCATCAAGATAATCAAGCTCTATTTGAAGCTGGCTATTTTGGCAGCCTTTTTGCTTAAGGAAGGAAAGGAGCACCAGGGAAGTGTCTGGAAAACTGTCAAGGTTTCTGTTGCAGTCCATTGCACAAACCCAAACCCGTACAATGCCTCATACAGGTGCACTGCAATTCAAGAAAAACACAAAAGCAATTCGTTTCAATATCATGATAATATTAAAAGAAATGAGTCACTGCCACTGTTTTGCAATTTGCATGCCCTTGGTCAGATAACGATTTACAAGACTGTACATGGCCTGATCAACATATTTAAATATATTAAATACTTTACCATAGATACAAATTTATACTATGCAGTATGTCTGTGTCTAGTTAACCATATTTAGGGGATAAACGTGAACCCAGAAGTGAGCTACACCTGACAAAACCTACTTTTGGGGACATCCTTGATTGTAAAAACTATTAAAAAAATAAAGGATTTTACATTTGTAAACATGCATAAAGTTTTCTGTTAGGCAAACTCTTTTAACCCATGACTTTAGCGTTGCTAACGCTATGCTCCACTGTCTAAGCTACAGGAATAGCTGTATGTAATACATAACATATAAATGTATTACAGCTGTATAAAAAAAAAACTATATCTATCGATCTATAGACTGCTATATAGCTAAATAAACGTAATCGTAAATAAAGTTCGTCCGTGGTTGTACGACTGTAGGAGTTCGTAAAATGAAATATGCCAGCTCTCAAAAACCAGCTAATTAGCAGCTGATAATATTAACTGTTTATTAGCCAACATTGCTAGCTAACATGATTGTGATTGGGGGTAATTTATACACGTTTAAATGACGCTCAGAAGACAGATTTAACCGTTTACAGTGAGTTTGGGTCACCGGTTTTTGCAGAATAGAGATCGGTTTTAAAAAAAGATTCTCAGATCAAAACAAAGTAAGATAAATCTGCAGTCCAAGGTAATCTCTAGGGACCACACAAATGACACCTAGATGAAGCTCAATGATTAATGCAGTTAAAATATAAAATACTAGCCAGAGGTAGAGCACTTCTGAACATTACAGGAAACGTCAGTCAAACTGAGGGAAGCGTGAAATATTAATCTATAATCTGGGTAAATATAACAATAAACATGTTATTGAATGTTTATATTTAAAGAAATTGCATTAACTGTCGTAACACTATCCACAGAAACTATGATAAACACTTGCTAGGCTACGATCTAGTAGCAAAAGTACCGGTGGTGTAACTTTCTAATTTAATACTACACTGAATATTATTTATTCTCCTTTGAGGCACACTGTCAACTGTACTTACTTTCCAGTGAAAAAACAAACATTCGTTACTTACGTAGACTTCAAGTCAAAACATCACATAATAGCGAACACTGTCGCCTGATAAACAAACACAAATGTGCTACGAGTCTTGAGAGAAGAATCCCCCGCCTTCCTGCGTCACCCAGGATGACGCTTCACAGAAAGGCGTGGTCAAAATTTTTGTTACTTTTACAATGTTGCTGCGGGATGTTTTTCATGTCCGCGGATTGAAGCGACCCCAATAACGTGATATTTAGCCCCTGGAATGCAATGGGCAACCATGCAAAGACGAAGAATTCCCCTAGTAATACATAGTCTTTAATTAAAAAAAAGTGTTGTAGGATGTTCTCGTTGTTTACTTAACATTTAAAGGCATAAAATTATGTGTGACCTTTCTAAATGTAGCAACTGCCGAGAATGACTCAGCAAGGCAAAGATAAACAGACACAATTCGCGATGTGGACACGCGACTTTATCCTCGTTCTTTTAACTTATCTTCACTTTAGGACAGAGGGGTTTTTGGAAATGGAGATCCCCTTCTGTTAGACTGCACATGCTAGATAATGGATCATGAGGAAGAGATGCCTGAGAAATAAGTGTACACTATTGACAGAGCAGTAAATACCAGACTAAAGCATTCAGACTGAAACATAGTCATAGATTCTACCACGGCCAGTGTCCATGACAACATTCAAAATCCCTCCCATCTAAAAATTGTACATCTGGAACACCCGTTGTAATAAAATGTCAGATTAATGGGTTTTTGTTGAGCATTTTAATTTAAAAAAAAACTTGCTAAAAGCAAGGTCATCTGTTTGAGAATCACTTTACTAGGACATCTACTCTGCTAGAGTCGCCCCTTGTGGTCAATACAAAAAACACTACCTGGCAGACATAATTGTTTTTTTCCCCCCACCTGAAGTGTGATGTTGCTGACTCACCATGGCAGACAGATTGCGGTCTTTGCACTTGACCACTTACGTGACGTATTTCCTTATTTGAAGACCACAAGTGTGTGGAACTTTACATTACCCAATGGGACACACTTACAGTATTATAAAAATGCAAGTGTTTGCTGAGCTTTTTGATTTTCAAATCTTTGAAGAAAAAAAAAAACGTAAAAATGTATTGCATGTTGGGATACGTTTAAAGCTTAGAACACTGCTCCAAATCTGTATTCAAGATAGTGTAGTGTAGTATTTAGTGTGAAATCTGTGAATTAAGAACACTGCATTTTGAAGACCTTCTTGCAGTCTTACACACTTCCTGTTGCATGCACACACTCTTAAGTGGCCACGAGCACAAATGTGGGTATTTGGACAGGCCCTGATTGAATGGGTAAAACAGCATCACACAGCAAAACATTTAAAAACTTTATTTACAATTAAAAAGCACCAGTTATTTGAAAAGATAAATGCGCCATTCAACAGCAAACCACAAATATGCTCCGGTTCATGCCCCAAATAAAACTATGAGCAATGACGGTGTTAAGGGTTAAGAGAAAAAGAGGATCTGAAGTTTCACCAGTGACAAATGCTGATTAATGCAAAAGCATCTGACTATTGCATTCCAGAAATACAGTATGTAGGTCTGATGACATGCAGTACATGACGAATTCAGTGCTAGTATCCAGGGAAACCAAAGCTCATGGAACGGGCAGCACTTCTGCCCACAAGCTTCCTCCCAGCTCTTGGAAGAGACCCTGGTTGTGATGACTGCTGCGGTGAGGTAGCAGCCAGTCGGGCCTCCTTGAGTTCTCTAAATAGAAATAAAAGGCATGGCAAATTAAGACTTCTGCTTATAGATTCTTCTGCTTATTCTCTAGTACAATGCAAGATAACTCGTCTCACCTTTCCAGCATAGCTGTTCTGAACTTCTCCACATTTAATTCCTTACGAAGTTGTGCAGCCAGTTTGCCGGCCCTCTCCTTGCGCAGTACATCATGACGACACAATGCAGCTGCAGATGGCCTAATAGTAGGATCAGGATCCAACAGTGTCTATCATATACAAATGTATTGCCCATATTAGAGACTGATCCTATGTAATCAACTTCAAAACCAAAAGAAATTTTCATGAATGTACAGGAATGTAGGGAAAGTACATTTATTAGCGTTCTGATAGTTGGTTTTATGCCCTCTGCTGGTGGAATGAAAATAAATAAATGTGACCCTGGACCACAAAACCTAAAGTCTGCATGAACCGGAAGTTGCTGCCGACTTTATTTCAGTGTAGTGACATTTCCAGCTGAAACGGAATATTGTGACTTAACGTGGACTAAGTCGCATGGGTATATTTGTAGCAATAGCCAACAATACATTGTATGGGTCAAAATGATCGATTTTTCTTTTATGCCAAAAATCACTAGGGATAGTAATTTGCATTGCTAAGGACTTCATTTGGACAACTTTAAAGGCGATTTTCTCAATATTTTGATTTTTTTGCACCCTCAGATTCCAGATTTTCAAATAGTATAATCCCGGCCAAATATTCTCCTATCCTAACAAACCATACATCAATGGAAAGCTTATTTATTCAGCTTTCAGATGATGTATAAAAACAAATAAAATCTAAAAAAATTGACCCTTATGACTGGTTTTGTGGTCCAGGGTCACAATTTCACAAATGTATTTGTTTATTTAGGCAACACTGCCCTAGACTGACTAATACAATATATGGTAAATATGAATTCTGAAATATGCATTAAAAAAAACACCCTGTACTTTTTATATTTAAATGTAATTAATTTGTTGGACTTTAATGTTATTGGCACAACTATTTTGAAGACCTCTCTATACCCTTTCAAAAGGTACTAATATGCACCATTTAGGGACAACTAAGTTACAAAGCTGCACCTTTTGAAAGGCACTGCTCCAGTGAAGGCTTTTGTAATTTTTTTTGGAAAGTGTAATATGAAGTAAACTCTGAGTTAAGGAACTTCATAGAAACAAACTAAAAAAATAACCCATTACAGAGAGTACAATGAACCACGCAGATGTGCTGCTTACTAAAATGCACCTTTAGAAGGTCTTTAAAGGGTGCTGGTAACTCCTGGGGCAGGCTGGGTAGCTCACCCTGCCTGAGGCTGTGCCAGTCATCTCCATTCTGAGGAAGTGGTGGAGCTCCGGCAGCTAATAACACTGTCAGGCCCAGTGCAAAAATATCTGCTTTAGGAAGATGTGTATAGTCCTGCGAGGGAAAAAAAGCTGACAACTGGTTAAATCCACAGTTAGCTTGTTTTGCCATTCATACCCACTGTATATATGATCAGTTCTCTGGCTAAGATTGCTATGGTTTAAACTGCAACAAACAGAACACTGATAAAGTTCAAACAGGTACCATACCTCTCGCAGGACCTCGTAGGCCAAGAAGCGGCTATCCCCTTCCTCTACCTGAGGACTTGAGATGGATGTTACATGACCCAAGTCACCTAAAGAACAAGATATTCATGATATCACATATATACATTATTTTGTTACTGAATTGGGCAAATGTCCAATGTCCACTTAAATGGTTTCTTTGTAATGAGTATTTGTTGTATTGGTGTACCTTGTAAAGCGTCTTTGAGCCTGGGAAAGGCGCTATATAAATTAAACATTATATACAGCTACTGTATATTGCATCAATTTAGCAATACACATCAAAACCAATTACAAATAAAATGTCAATTAAATATGGTTTGTTTTAATATTTTGTAATCGCCATTATTAGATTTAGTGATGCACAGACATTTTTGGCATCTGAAAATATTTGGTTAAAACAACCCCCCCCCCCCCCCTTTTTTTTTTTTTGCCAATAGAGGGCCCAAATAATTGGACCGAAATAGTGACATTTTGTCTGAAATATGACGAGGTTGCTTATTGCCAAACAACTTTACTATACTAGTTTCATTTTTTACCTGGGTACACAACACCCTGAACAGCATATAGAGTTGTTACCAAAATTAGTTTTAGTTTCAGCTAGATGAAAACTTTAATTTTGCTTTTGATTAAAAGTCATTTTGGTGCATCACTAATAATATCAAGAGAGTTTACTTTTGGGGCAGTTAAGATCCATGTTAGAAATGTGTTTCAGGTCACTAAAGACCCAAATATGTAATCAAGACTGGCAAATCATTTATGCATATAACAGTTAAACACATGGACAGGTAGGTAGATACCAATTTTATATACAACCCCAGAGGAGGGGCTTTCATCCTCTTCTTCGCTATCTCCCTCTCCACCTGCACTTGATGAAATGCAGATGAAAATATTACCTAAAAAGAATGGAAATTTAAACATGTGCAAGTCCAGTTTTCATCGAATGGTAACAGAAACAATGAAAGAGACCAAAGCTCACTGGGTTTAATGTCAAGATGCACTAGGCCTAAGCTGTGGATGTATTTGAGCCCCATGGAGACCTGAAGGAGCAGATCCCTCAGCTCAGGAACACTGAAGAACTCTCCTTGCTCTCCTTTTTCAGTTATAGCATCATGGAGGCTACCACCTATGAGACCAAAAAACCCTACGAGTGAGCCAAGTTAAAGTAAAAACAGTCTCAACTCTAATTACCAAACACATGACCGTCAATGTAGTTTTGTGAGCTTCTGTCCTACCATCACAATACTCATTTTGTATAATCATATGGTCATCCTCAGCCCATGCGGAGTAGTATCGCACAACATGAGGGTGATGGCCCAACACCGCATGGGCGTACACTTCCTTCAAGGCCAGCTGCCTGAAGAGGAGAAAAAAAAAAAAAATTCTAATAATCTAAGATTCATTGAGGAAGCACAAAAACCATATACAGAATCGAACCATATTTAGAATTGTCCTTAGAGGTTTTAAATTTGGAAAACTGACTCACTCATTGGCGGAGCCTGCAATTGGCCTGCGCAAGCGCTTGATGGCGTACATGCATCCATCCAACCTCTTCACACATCGATACACGGAACCAAACTCACCCACGCCGATGCAGCTCAGCTCTAGAAACTCACTCTCATAACGCGACAACATGCGGGCTGACACTGCTGGCCTCTGAAGGCCAACAGATGGGAGACCGTGTGAGAGAACACAGAGATTTGCCAAAGCTTTTGGTGGGATTACGAAGACATAAACCTACTACACAAAAGACAAGGATAAGCAATGGTCTTTGAAACCATACCTTTGAGGGGAGGAAGAAATTTTCATCCTCTGACGAGTTCTGAGTTTCCTTAGATCTGTAAGGTAATGGTACTTCAATGTAAATCTAGTTCCTCAACAGGCAAGGAAAGAGCTGTTACCTTTGTGCATCGCCCTCATCCTCATCACTCCTTTGGCTCTTCCTCTTGTGGTGTTCACTGTTCCTGCGCACCGTCTCTGGTGTGAAAGGGTTAACGTTCACGGAGGGCACACGATCAAAAGCAGTAGACAAACAAAGGAAACTTTGACTGCGACATGGCTTGCTGCTAGAGCAAGGGAGGGTCGATTTAGACAGCAAACTCTGTGGGTAGAGGAAATTCGATGAGCAATTCTTTACAGGGTCAAATGTATTGCTACTGCAAATCATACAGCAGATGGTCATCACATCAAAGTTTACATGAAACTGAGGCGCTGCAAGGTCACCTTTGGTGTACTGGGGGAGTCACAAAGCCGGAGTTTTTTCCAAGCAGCATACGGAATGGGAGAGGTAGGGATGGAGGGGGAAACCGTGATACTCCTGGTGCGGTGGCGCTGTACCCGGGGTGTCTGACAGGGGCTTCTGACTGGAACACTCCTGTGCGCCCATTCATCAAAGCTATTGTCACTGCTGTCCTCCTCCCCACTGCTGGAGAAGTTAAGATGCTGCTGTGCTGCATTCACAGAGGCCATTTCAGACCACTGCAGTCAGAAAAATGTCAAAGATGTAAGAAAAAAAGGGCAACTAACATGTAAATTAAACTAACTTGGTAAATTAACGATCAATCAATATGGATAACTAGAGATAACTACAGAGCGGGATGAAAGATGGCCTATACAATTATTTATGGTGTTCAATAAATTTGATTTTAGCAATTGTGAGCTGCTGTTTTATTGTATTTATTTATTTTACATAATATGTACTTAAAATGTACACACATAGACACAAAATGTAAGGTAAACATAATCACAAACAAGTTATGAGAGTTGTCTCCTTAGGTAGGCCTCAATATGTCAAGGATCTCATATGTTTGTTGTGAGAAGATCAAAACATTTACAGATTCTCTCAAAATATATCTTTGGTCACTCGCATGGATTTATTGTGCTGTTTTGAACCACATAAAAGCAATTTCAACTTACCCTGAGATGAGCTCATGGGACACCACGTTTGAACTTGGCGCGACAACTTTAATGAGGTCCTTTAACAATGGGCGGAGTGGCTCGACTGTTAATTAACTCCGCTAACTAGTGTCAAATATTTTAATTCATGACTCGAATCTTTTGAATCTGTTCACTAAAAAAAAAAGATTTGTTCAGATCCGTTAACAACTTTAGTTCATTAACCCTTTTTCTGTATACCAGTAAGAAGGCGTGACGGTTTATTTGTGATCACGACATCTAACGTTATCGTTATCACTTTTCTCTCCATATTTTAAATTCTGAGTATAACTGGACTAAGCACATAAAACATAATAATAGCCCAAATTAATTATGAGTTTTAATATCGCCTTTACACCATTTTGTGGTCATCAGTCACCTTTACAAAATCATGTTTTTACTCCCTTATGCCGAGTTCACACTGCACGATTTTCAAAGACGTCGCATCACTGTTGGTTTCACACTGAACGACTATCTGGGGTAGCATTCAGTTGTTGCTGTGTTCACACTGCACGATGGAACAACGACAGGAGGTTGTACGTTTCAACTCCTCCCCGAACTTCCCGCTGCCCTGTATCTTGGTCTCTCATTGGCTGTAGGTCATCGCCGATGTGTTTTTCAGTCAGAACTCATTGCACACAGCGTGATTGTGAATCGCCGACAGCTCCAGATATTTAGCATGCCAAATATTTCATGGGCGTCGGCGACGTGTCGGCGATTCCCTCAGATCGCGTCTTTGATAATTCACACTGCGTGATTGTCACTCGCGTGAACGAGCACCGATTTGCCTCCGATGTCGGGCATTTGTCGGCGATTTTGCAAAACCTGTCGGCGAGTGAAAAATCGGGTTAAAATCGTGCAGTGTGAACTCGGCATTAGTCCCTTTTCTCTCCTTGTTGTGAAGTGAGCTAGATGTTAATTAGGGATGGGCGTATCGATCCGAAGTATCGATATATCGATACTGACGCGAGTATCGAAAGTATCGATACTCAAACAAAAAATATCGATACTAAGGTGCGTTTTATTTACCAGTGGTTTTGTTTATTTAACAAAAATAATAATAATAATAATGCATACAATATGCGTTAATGAACTTTAGATGTCACTTTCGTTCAGAAGACCGACTCGTTTAGTAAAGGGGGCGTATACGTTTACTAGTTTCAACCAATGAAATGCTAGTTCACAGCCCACAGTCAAATACTATTGGTTCGTAGTATAGTCAGTCAATAGGTGCGTTCAACTTGAAGCACCGCTACAGACGGCAGTCAACGAGAGTAGCCGCTTGCAGTCGGGGGCGGAGTTGAAAACGGAGCCGTCAAGCCGGACACTTTCTGCTCCCATTAGTGACGCTCGCGTGGTGTTTGCATACTCTATCACAGATGAAGTGAATTAAATGCAATATTTGTCAAATACACAGACGTTTCAGAAACGTTTTCATGAGCAACAGATATATACTGATTATATACTGCTTAATACAACACCATCTGTTCAAGAATAAAGTTCAAGTAAATATATACTATTTAAATACTAATAAAGTGGGGGTATATATGCTTTCATGATAAACGTGTACTTTGATGCCACACGTGACAGTGACGTAGAGTCGGCGCCGGTTCAAGTCGGACAAAATTTCTAACCGGCATGCACTGCTTCAAGTCAGCCGCCGATCGGTTTGCGCGGCGCCGCATGAAGTCGAACGCACCTTTTGAAAGCAGTAAAGTGGTCACGCGGTTCAGAAAAGCTCCAGCTTGAAACACCACTAATCATCAAAACTGTATAAACGACAAAGAAATAGATTATAGATATATTATTTATTTCTTTAAAAATTCAATTCAATGTATTATTAAACATCCAAAAAGCTACATTTGTGCATGAAATCTGACTGTCAAGGAAAGCTAATTATGGTCGCCAAAAGTCGTCAGCGTATTTATTTTAGTGTACTGCGTGCGCACACAGACAACATCATAATGTGTATTTATTTTTCGGGTGGGAGTTGGTTGATCGCAATAATCCTTTTGCACCACGTGAGCGGAAGTGTGTGACATCATCAAAACAGTGTACGCCTGGGTAGCGTCTGTTACCCTGTCTGGATTACTACATTTAGGGATCGTTTGAATTGCAAACGCTATGTTCCGTTTCATGCGTAACGTTTGTCGCTTTGACTGACCGCTCGGTATCGAGTGCGACGGCTTTGTTTATTTCCTCTCGATAGTCATATCGAAAACACTATGGTGGAGCAGTCGGATCGTGCTCCGCTGCTGGACTGGGAGGAGGTTCCCCCGGCCGAACTTGCCCCAACGGCTCCATCACCGGAGACTGAGGATTCAGTACATTCCGGTCTGTCTAGCTACCCGACCGAGGGCGGTGTACGGACAGATATCTCCCTGAACGCAAGCCCGGTGAGACCGAATAGTGTACCAGCTGTTTCAGGTGAAAGTGCACACTCTCCCCAGAAACACAGCGGCCCGGGAGGAGATGCTTCCGCCACTGATGAAGAGGGAGACTGCGCCTTTCATGGACTGTCAGTCAGGGATCGGAGGATCACTGGATGGGAAGAAAAAGACCAAATTGTTGCAGTGTTTGTTGTGACTTTCGACACAAGATCTGGTGAGGTTAACTGTGAAATACTGTAAAATTGTAAAACAATATCCGAGAGAGATGATGATGGTGAAGAGGAGAAATCTTTGAAAAATCTAGTTTAAAAACATGCTGAGTTCTTAGAAATATTATAATTATAATCATGATACTTTCACACAGTGTTGAAAGCGATTATCTACAAATGTTTAAATTAGTAAAACGTACTATATTTTTAACATCCTAATGATCTTGAAAATCATCCACAAGGGTCTGAAGGGGTCCTCTGTTTTATGATTTTAATGTCATATGGCTATAAAATGGCTTCCTGTATATTAGTTACACTGAGAGTTGTAAAATACTATAAATATTTAAATGACATAAAACAATAATATATAAATAATATTAATATATTTTGAAAAATATATTGCAAATCTAATTAATAATATTGTTAGTAGTAATAATGTTTCTTTGCTGTTTATTTTTTTTAAGAAATAATAATAATGAAAGATTATGCCGACTGCTCTTTTTTTCACTTTTTATGAGACAATATTCAAACAGTTACACCACTTATTTTTAACTGTAGGTTACACAAAACATCAATAATAACTCTTAATTCAGAAACTAAAAGCATGCTCGTCATAGAAGTGTATAGTAGTTGTCATAACACATGTAAGGAAATGAATATACTATGAAGTGAGAGTTGTATAAGTCATACAGCTGACTACTGTACTGTTTTTAAGACTTCCTCTTTTTTTCATAGGGAGTTCAGTGGAAAAAGTCATTTAGAGAGTTTTGTGTTCTTCTGCAAACACTGTTTGATTAAAACCTGGTCCAACAGCTTCACAATTGTTTACATAGGCCCACATTGTCTTTTACAGGGAACATGATAGAATGGTGCCTACCTCAAGATGTGAATCTGGAGGGAGTAGAGTTCAAGTCTATGGCAAGCGGCTCTCATCGGATCTCAAGTGACTTCATGTGGGAATCTCTTTCATAATGCCACTGCATATATAAGAGACAGAGGACATTTGTAACATTTTGCTTAATAATGCATATCTATATCACAGGCCTACCATATATATATATATAGTTTTGTTTTCTAATGAGTAATTCATTCAAGATGTTTTGTAATCATGAGGCAAACTGTTTGGTTATTAGTTGCAAATCTTCATCCAAACATGTTAATTTTGTGTGTATGTATATAGATTAATCCAGATTAAATGTGCTTGTCTTATTTTGTAGATATTTTCGTAAAGGCTGTTACTTTGGACTAGCGTGCTTTGCCAACATGCCCGTGGAGAGTGAGCTGGAACGAGGAGCTCGGATGAAATCTGTAGGGATTTTGTCTCCTTCTTACACACTGCTATACCGTTACATGCACTTCCTGGAAAATCAAGTCCGGTAAGTGCATGCTTGCTTCACGTTGTACCTTGTAATGTCTCTTTCTTGTACTCTTTTGCACGCATCATTTCTATTTTAAGATGTTATGTATTAAACATAAGCTCTGAGTTGCATGCGATGTGACATGGAATTTGTTTAATTTGGACTCACTTCACTACATCTCTTCTTCAATCAGTTAAGGTTGTAATATGCAGCATGCAAAATTGTAATATAAAGTTGATCAACTGCGTTAAAAATGTCTGTTGCTCAATGTCTGCATCTAAATAAAGCAACTTCCTGTTAAGTGCAATGCATTTTATGACAACACCAACAGTCTGCACATGCTTTCTTGAAGGCACCAGTTGCAGTGTCCAGGTCAATACTCTCCACTGGAAGCTTTCTACGAGGATAAAAAGGCAGTGTTGCCTCCGGGAGGGAACGGTTTGGTCACAGCCTGCCCGACCAGTGCTCTTGGGCCCATAGTCAACCGCTGCATGCATCCAGAGATGAAGGTTTGAAGATATAAACCCAGCATTATCTGTCACTAATCAAAGCTTCAGCTTCCATTAAATTCCAGTTCAATGAAATATATTTTAATGACAGTAGTATTAGATAATTAGATTTTTTTCCTTTTTCTGATGTGTCTTTTTCTAGTTTCTGAGGAAATCTAGGCCAGGCCACTCAGGGAATTTCATGTTACTGATTAACCAGGGTGCAATACTTCTGCAACTCCTAGCAGCATTATACGCATGGGCGAGTTTAATTTCGTGAAAAAAACTATTGTGAGACAAATTTCTCTGTCCACAAACCACAAGATCCTCTATTGTTAAAGAAGAATTCCATACTCTTGTTGAAAAATATGCTGAGGTATACTTTAACTCAGTACTAGATTTTGTTATGCTGTTTGTTAAATAAAGCCTTGTTCAGTCTTAAAGATGCACTTTCTAAATCCATGTTTATGGTTTTTATAGTAATAGTGACATAAAATTGGTGGTAAATATAATAAAAAAATGAATGATATCCGGTATTAAGTACACAAACATAAAAAATATTTTTGAAAATTAAATTGTTCTTTGAACTTTGAATAATTGCATTATGAATTTACTAGCCTGTCAGGGGATTTAAAAAAATAAGACTAGATTGAATGACCACTTCTATTAATCAGCCAAACGCCTGTGATTATTGGCTGAATGGTCTCTCACTGAATGATCTCTAACTATTATTATAATAATATTTTTTTTCATAAATGAATATATTTCATTAATATAAAATTTTTTATGATATAAAAGCTGCCATGTTTTCTTATAAACTTTAAGAGCCTGTTTAATATATGTGATGTGTCTATCATTTAATAAGAGATCAGAAGCACAAATCATGTCCCTTTTATGTTCTCTGTCCACCACCGATCAGATTACACACCCAGCTGGCTGCATGTCCCAGTTCATCCGCTTCTTTGGAGAGCAGATCATGGTGCTGTGGAAGTTTGCTTTGCTCAGGAAACGCATCCTCATTTTCTCTCCTCCCCCTGTCGGTGTGGTCTGCTATCGGGGTGAGAGTGGAAACCCATTTATTAAGACATGGCTGTCTTAATGTCTATGCATATTTTTTATAACAAATTCAAGATAGCTTGAGAATCCATTGATAAAGATCATGTACATGCTTTTGCACATTGTCATTGATTTGTGCATTTTTATAGTCTGTAACTCTAGTAGTGTTTTCACGTTATAACTCATGGTTATTTTGATACTTTATGTTTTTTGACTTGCATCTCTTAGTATACTGTTGCTGCTGCCTTGCTAATGTATCCATTCCTGGGATGGGCGTTTCTGTTCCGGAGTTCCGCCCTTTCTTCTACATCAATGTTGCGGACATCTCCGCTCTTGAGACTGAGCTGTCTTACGTGGCCTGTAAGTGTCTCAGTCAAGAAAAGGACTAAAGTTGGAGGCAAAATTCATAATTCCACAGGCACAAAAAGGTTTAACGGTTGTAAACAATGGATGTTAAAGGGGTCATATGATGTTGCTAAAAAGAACATTATTTTATGTATTTGGTGTAATGAAATGTGTTTATGCGGTTTAAGGTTAAAAAAACACATTATTTTCCACATACTGTACATTATTGTTTCTCCTCTATGCCGGCCTCCGCATACTCTAGGCAGCGGCTCACTCTAGGCCTCCGGCCTCCGCTCACTCAAGCCGGCCTCCGCTCACTCTAGCCCTACGGCCGTTCCTCACTCTAGCCCCCAGCCTCTGCTCACTCTAGGCTGCAGTGTGTGACGCTTTTTCGTTGTGAAAGCGAAACTACTTTGTTTGGCCTTCCAAAAGAGGACACGACTAGAAATCAGTGGTAAAGTTTAAATAACATCTTTAAATAACATCTACATCTAGAATGAGGAAATAAGAACCTTTACTTCCAACATAAGTAGTAGTTGGTAAATTAGTAAGAATGTTTCTCAGTAAGAATAAATCAGTTGAGTAATTTTTATTTGGGTTCTCAGGTACAACAGAGAAGATCTTTGAGGAAAAGAAGAAGCTGTATGATGTCTACATTGACAATCAGAATGTAAAGACACATAGAGAGAGCCTCCAGCCTCTGCTTAGACTCAACAGTGCGGACCGAGAGAAGTATCGCAAGCTCTGTGAGCAAAGGTATGTCAGCCTTTTAAAATCTCAAAAGCTTATGAGGAAAAACAATCTGAAAATATATTGTTCCACAGGCATATGATGATGTTGATATCTTTACAGGCAGATGCTGCTGTACTCTCAGGAGGTGGATGGAGACTGCACATCTAATGAGGAAGACCTCTTCATTTTGTACGTGATGGAATTACACGACTCAGCACAATGATGGAAGTTTATCACATCAGCAAATTTGAATGAGACCGAAAGAGTATTTGGAAGAACACAAACTTTTTGTGAAAATAGTTGAACTTTCTTTAACCTTGATTAAGCGATAATATTGGGAAACTGATGGAAATGCAATACTATATTTTCATACTTTGAATTGTGCATAATATAATAATAATAGATAATAATTGTCATTATTACAGTTCAAAAGTTTGGGGTTAGTAATATTTTTTTTAAAAGCTCTCATGCGTACCAAAGATACATTTATTTGATAAAAATACAATAAAAACAGTAATATTGTCATCCTTCACAAATTATTCTAATATTCTGATTTGCTTAATATTTTTTTTCAATGAATAGAAAGTACAAAAGAACATCATTTATTGAAATAGAAGCATTTTGTAACAATTTATTGTAAATGTCTTTACTGTCAATTTTGATTAATGTAATGCATCTTTCCTGGAAAAAAGTAGAAATTTCTTTAAAAAAAAAAATTACAGGCCCAAGATTTTTCAGTGGTAGTGTATTTGTTGTCAATTTATATGATTGCATATAGTAAGTTATTTGACAATTACAAATCCACAATTTTTTATGTTCTAATATAAATATATCTATGGAAGGCCACTGTTTTTCTGTTTTTTAATTTTATTTATTAAATTTTTTTGTGTTTTGTTGTGCAAACCAATGGAAAATTACTGTTTATGTTGCTGTGATTAATCTGTATGGAATTTCCCTCTGTTTGTGATCCAGGTTTTTCATGGAGCAAAACAACAGAATCTTCCAGACCCTGTCTGAGGTGGCGGGGAGCGCCGATCCTACCCTGACTGCTGAACACGTGAGAGCCATGGGGCTGGATCCTCAGGGTGACCGCGGTTTTCTCGTCGACCTGCTGGAAATCTACGGCATCGACATCATGCTGGTTATCGACAACCCCTGCTGCCCGTAAGACTCTCAGTCTCTGCCGCTCTCTCTGGAGCCCATTTTCTTTTAGGGCTACAACACACTGCCTACTGATTACCTGCTTTCTTTTCTCTCTTTCTCTGGCTTGGCTATCTCAGGAGCCATTCCTGACCCCTCTGGACCGCACTGATACTGCCAACACCAAAAGGTGCAATCCGTCTGCAGGCTTTTTGTGCACTCTGCAGCCAGTCAATCCAGTGACGTCTTTCTGCTTGTCTGTCTATCTTATGTGCTTAGTATCCTTCCAGCCATCTTGGATTTCTACTCGACTTGTTTCCAAAACATGATGATCTCTGTGCCTCTCTCTACTGCTTTTTATTGTGTGGTCTTCAGTTGTGACTTTGTTCTTCTAGCCAGTGCTGTCTGGGGGAACTGATGTGAATATAAATCTGCTTCACTTGGACACCAGAGAATTGGAAAAACGGTCCATCAACGGGGCAACTCTCACTTCCCGGATCCACGTATTTATGCTGGTAACAGCGGTTTGGTAAAGTCTGCTTTGAATGTCATATCTGTATTTCTAAAACTTTTATGGATGTTGCATATTACACACAGTACTGTGATGGTGAAGATTTTCACAATCTTTGCCACACTTAATCATGTACATGTAAACAGTCATTTCATTTTGGGAAAAAACAGACATCAGTCACTGTGTTTGTTGTTTGTTGTGTTACTTGTGGATTTTTATTGTGCATGGACACATAGACACAATCAATTCGCTACTGTAGTTTGGCACAGCACTTATTGATGTATATGAATTGGAGTGAACAACAGTGTAGAAGGTTCTCAGTCATTATTTCACTACCCAAATGATATCTGATGAATGTGACTGTCATTTCAATGCTGTCTACGCCATTCTCTGTTCAAGCATTTGCTGTTATTACACTTACTAAACAGACTGAAAACGAATGAATTGAAGCATAAAATGTGTATTTGTTCATTCTGGACAGGCCTTTAATCACTGTCACTCTTGGTATTGAATGTAAATTGTACATTTAATGCACAGTCTGATGCACATATGATTTAAACAGACACAGAAATGTTACATTCAGCTTTTTGAGTCCCTTAATTTGCTCTAAAGAAATGAATGTGATTCTATTCCTGTCTGTCATCAGTGAATGCTCCTGATTATTACCTGTTAAAGACTTTGAATATGTATATACTTGGGGTTTCTTATTTAAATGTATTTGGGTCGATCATTTCTGGAGAACAGCAGCAAACTGGCCTCACAAGGCTGATTGATTGTGGTTTTGTGTGCGTTTATACGTTCATCCTGTGAAAACCCTAACTGGACACTTAATTATTCAAATTATTCATAAAGCTGGTGAAGTTTAAAAGAAAAGTATTTACTTGACCTTTTGAGTTTACAGTTTCCTTTCATCAAATTTTCAACCTTCTAATAAAATAATGACAATTGATTATTTGAGAATGAGTGCAGGCACTCGGGTTTGTCAGTTTGATGGATGAAGTTCTTTAAATTACGTGAAATAAAATAGTTAAATTAACAATAAATAATACTGTTGCTTATAACCTAGATTTGATTAAATGTGAATACTGTTTTTACATTTCTTATCTATCAGAGAACTTTCTGTATTATAAATCTTTGAAACCATCCTCTTGTAGGATGTGGGTTGGTTATTTAGTGTCCTATTGTAAATGAATGGAAATGTATATTATTGTACAGGTTGTCTGGTATTGTGTATGTGTGATATTTTTTGTGAGTTATCTAAGTGTTGCACAAGTCTTTGTCACAATAACAAGCGCAAAGAATGTTGGGTTTTACTCTACTAGTATCACAAAGCACTAGTGTAATGCCTCTGTCTTACACACTACCTATACAGTAATACAAACTAACAGCATGTGTCTGTTGTTTTAAAGCCAGTGATTCTTATTCACTGCCATTTTGAAATAAACTGTTCCTTCTTTTCTATCACATGCTTTGTTTGTGCAGTATTTGGGGGTTGATTTGAGAAAAACAAAACACTGGTTTACCTGAAGGAAGCTACAAGATTATCACAAATGCATGGGGAAGTCTTAAAATAAGCAAAATAAGAGATTGATAATGACTTTTATTCTTGGTCCTCATCTGGTCAGACACATTCAGTATCATGTGAGTTTCTTCAGCAAGTTCTTGAGCCATCTTTGCATTATTATCTTCATGATAATATTAGTAAAAAAAAAAAAACATTCAAAGTAAACCTGAACATTATGCCTGTATTAAGTTAATAACATCATCCATGCTGTTAAAAACCATCAAAATGACAATTTAACTGCTGTTTCTTAAAGTCCATAGACCACAGATTGTTCAGTTAGAGTATGGTGACCTTTATGAGAACTCAAAAGTTAATTTGACTTCTCTTTTTGTTGTAACTGATATGTTTTCCAGTTTCATCAGCAGTTCCTCAGGCTCCTCTACACATATTAACACAACCATCACTGTCATCACTGAGCCTGTGCAAGCTGCTCTCTGCGCTCCGCACTGCAAAAGAACCTCAGTTTCCGTGGCAACAGTCTCACTTCCACAGACATTGCCTCATATTCCTCATTGTCAATGTCATAAAAGCCGGCACCCTCCTGTGGACAGGAGAAGAAAAGTAATAGATCATAATGGCTGCATCACAGCTTAGATCAATGGATGATTACAAAGAAATCAGTCCCCCAAACTTTTTCAAATAATATACTGACCTCTGGGAGATTGAGACTAGCAGCACTGGCCTCTATCTGCGAAGCATCTTCTATGGACTCCATCGGCTTCAATACTTTCTTAGTTCTGAATGACAAAGTATTATTCATTCATACCCAAAAACCTAGAAAGGTTCTAATGGCAAATTAACTTAAGTTCACTGAAATTCAGCAGACAAAAAAGTGCAACTGATTCAACATGAGGTAAACTTTCCATTTCTCCTTTCACAAGCAGTTTTGTGAATGACACTCACCCCTCAGTGATGAACTGACCAACTGTGAGGGAGTGTGAGTCCAGAGTTATCACCATAGAATCGTCCTCACGCTGAAGACAGTAAACAACACCAATCAGGACAAATTCTATTGAATTTATAATACATACATTCCCATGAAGAGCAACTATTATGTCAGTACTCACTCTCTTGACAGGGTTCTTATTGTGTGTGCTAACTGTGAGCTCCAATGTGGAAATGTCTTTGCTCTCCCATCGCTCTGGCTCAGACTCTTTCGGTGGCTCTACCAATAGAAAATATATTATTATTAAACATGAATTAAAATGTTAGACATCCTTTAGTCTCAGCCTCAGACGTCACACCCATGGACTGATTCATAAAACACACAAAATGGAAAAAGTCACCGTGTTTACAATTGTAACAACGAGCACTTATCAGGATCAGCTAAATGCTGGATTTTCAAAAGTATGTGAAGTTCACAGCATAGACTCTTGATGACTGAAGACATTGTTCTTGAATGAACGATTTATGTTTTATAAATGATTATGTTTTGAACCTGCTTTGAGACAATATTAGAATGCTAATATCCATAAGCTATATTCTATATGATGAAATGTCTATAAAAGTGATAAACCACCTTCTATAGGAGGGTTCCAGTAGTTCTTGAGTCTGCGGTAGATGCGGTAGAGGAGGTTCGGCCGGGGTGGTATTTCAGTGGGAAGGTCAGGTGGACGAGGTACAGGAGCCAGATAGGAGAGGGAGGCCTGGTGAGACTGTGGCCACTGCTGTAAGAGAGAAGATATTGTGATCTATCCAATACTAACTCACATGAAGGCCTTAATATATGATGCAACTGAGCTATCAATGTCATTGAAGTACTCCTTTAAAAACAATGCAAAGAGCAGCACTCACCTTAAGGCTACTAAACCAATGTGCTGCTCTTGTTTTCAAGGGGCCAAGGTACCAATATCTTCAAGGAAAAATTCACATTAGAAATACACATTTGCATTTTGTATTTATGCTGTAAATAAAAAATTTCTAAGCATACTTGCTGATAGAAGAAGCGACGTCTCTGAATGCACCCCAACGTAAGCCAAACAGAGCAAACACTGGCTGCTCCTTCTCACTCTAAAAACAGAAATTACACAATCAACTCTGTGTGAAAAAAAGCTGAAAACCTTAATGAGTTCTTTTCAAAATCAAATTTACTTTTATCTGCAGAACATCCAGTGAAACAGTTTCTCCTTTCAGTATTGACAGGGTTGCAGAGGTAATGTGCCTGAAAAACCAGAAATAGATGACATCGGATCATAACACACTTTGGCAAAAAAATTCTTGAAAAGTGAACTCATGAAACTTACTGTACTTTGTTGTCAGAAACCAGATGTAGACTCTGACTCAAAGAGTTACTGGAACCCAGAGGAATGAAACCGATTGGTATTTTACTGAAGGTCTCCTGTGGTTACAGTAGTTCAAATTCAGCAAACTCTGGAATGTGCAATAACTTAATATAGCTTAATAACTTAAACAAGACTTTTTTTTATTACTAGTAAATACCTCATCAACTCTGCGCAGTAAGCCAGTTATCACCTGTGTGAAAAAATCAACACATGCAAACATTTAAATATGGTCAAATTGTCAGAAATATATATATTTTTTAAATAATCCCACTTTATGAAGATACTTTTGTACCTCCTGTAATGTCCCATCACCTCCAGCAATGATCAGCATATCTGTTTGATCCATCAATTCCATGAGCTTTTTTGCCTGGCCTTCATAATCAGTCTGTTACAGGCAATTGAACAGCAAATCACAAATTATTAATACACTAAAATACATACAAAATTCAGTGGGAAGGTCAGGTGGACGAGGTACAGGAGCCAGATAGGAGAGGGAGGCCTGGTGAGACTGTGGCCACTGCTGTAAGAGAGAAGATATTGTGATCTATCCAATACTAACTCACATGAAGGCCTTAATATATGATGCAACTGAGCTATCAATGTCATTGAAGTACTCCTTTAAAAACAATGCAAAGAGCAGCACTCACCTTAAGGCTACTAAACCAATGTGCTGCTCTTGTTTTCAAGGGGCCAAGGTACCAATATCTTCAAGGAAAAATTCACATTAGAAATACACATTTGCATTTTGTATTTATGCTGTAAATAAAAAATTTCTAAGCATACTTGCTGATAGAAGAAGCGACGTCTCTGAATGCACCCCAACGTAAGCCAAACAGAGCAAACACTGGCTGCTCCTTCTCACTCTAAAAACAGAAATTACACAATCAACTCTGTGTGAAAAAAAGCTGAAAACCTTAATGAGTTCTTTTCAAAATCAAATTTACTTTTATCTGCAGAACATCCAGTGAAACAGTTTCTCCTTTCAGTATTGACAGGGTTGCAGAGGTAATGTGCCTGAAAAACCAGAAATAGATGACATCGGATCATAACACACTTTGGCAAAAAAATTCTTGAAAAGTGAACTCATGAAACTTACTGTACTTTGTTGTCAGAAACCAGATGTAGACTCTGACTCAAAGAGTTACTGGAACCCAGAGGAATGAAACCGATTGGTATTTTACTGAAGGTCTCCTGTGGTTACAGTAGTTCAAATTCAGCAAACTCTGGAATGTGCAATAACTTAATATAGCTTAATAACTTAAACAAGACTTTTTTTTATTACTAGTAAATACCTCATCAACTCTGCGCAGTAAGCCAGTTATCACCTGTGTGAAAAAATCAACACATGCAAACATTTAAATATGGTCAAATTGTCAGAAATATATATATTTTTTAAATAATCCCACTTTATGAAGATACTTTTGTACCTCCTGTAATGTCCCATCACCTCCAGCAATGATCAGCATATCTGTTTGATCCATCAATTCCATGAGCTTTTTTGCCTGGCCTTCATAATCAGTCTGTTACAGGCAATTGAACAGCAAATCACAAATTATTAATACACTAAAATACATACAAAAAGAACCTGTACCAAAGGACCTAAGCACTTAAATCAATAAAGGATGTTACCTTCACAATTTTGACCTCCACACCAGCTAAGTGTAAAATGGGAGCTGCATTCTTCTCAAACAAACTATTAGCTTTTCTGCAGAGAAAATATAACTATGATAACACAAATGAACTGACATAGCTAAAAAAACTGATTTATGGCACAGTGAGGGCCAAGTGTATAATCATACCTATTACAGGCAGCAGGATTTAGAATGACTATGGCTTTCTTCAGATGCTCCTGAGGTCCAATTAACTGATGACCAAATGCCTGGAAATCACATACAATATATTTAACTGTAATGAACCTTCGAGTACTGGGTATCAGGGTCATTACAGTTAACTAAAACTATAACTAAAAAAAAAAGAAGTTTGTTATTTATTTAACTTACTTCATTTAAACTAGTTGCCAAAGCAACAGTTCTCATTTTCATTTAGTTTAACTTGATGTACTAAAATAACTAAACTGAAATAAAAATGGAAAAAAAATAAAACTAACAAATATTAAAATGACATTTATGAGCACGTTATTTTCAAACTACATATTCCTTACCCTGGCCTCTATACATGCTTCTCGTCGCAGCACATTGTCACTGTGAAAAAAGTACAGCAAATGAGTTGGTAGACAAACATACATACATTCAGACAAATAGATAGATAGATAGATAACACAAACCAGTGCTTTCCATATAGCCAGTGTCCTCCATACGACAGCACACACACAGCAAATGTGGATTTTTTCCAGTGATTTCTTAACGTCCGAAACACTTTCACTACTCGAGCCATTATTCTGTATTACTGTAAATCAAGTCTTTTTAGATATCCCAATTAAGGTACACTATTGCACGGCTAAACGCAACAAGAATTGAGTGTAGATCTTCACCGTCGACATTCCATCGTTCTCTCAAAGGATGAGCATGACCGGTGCAACAACAATATTCCTCCTCAAGGGGGGAAATATACGTTCCGCATCAATTTTGTCGTAAAATGTGAATATTTTGTACTTTACCTTTGCAATAAATGTTATTATATATATCTCAAATAATTATGTAGTCGTTCTATGTTTTAATAGTTCAATACCATTTCTGTTCGTGACGAAATCACAGTGCCTGGATCTTCTGTACGGAGTGGGATTGAATTTAGAGACGGACCTTTTCAAGGGCATGCGCTGTAATCTGTTTTTATACAGTCTATGGCTGTAATATATAAACAGACATGACAGCCGTACATTTTTGTCAGTAAGCACAATTATTTTTATTTTTACATTATAAACATTTGAATGTTTATTATATAAGTTGTAAATAAGCAGAGGAAGAGTCAAGCATATCCTTTTAGTTATCCATCGAGCTGATTTGACAGCTATGGAGGTTGAAAACTTCGTTTCCAAGACTCTTGAGCTCCTGCAAGAAGAGAGAGAAGCTGAATTAGAAGAAACACGGTAAATGATACCTATATATATCTATGTTCTACACTTGTTCTTCATTGGTATTTAGATAGCTATTCATTTCCATTACCCAAATGTATTCAACTATGAGGAACTTCTTGTTTAAATATTGTTTTTATTGTCAGAGCATGGCGGGAGAATTTATCTCCCAAGAATCTACAGCACAAAGGAGTGTACCTGCTGAAACTTCAGATCGCAAGCCAGCACACTGGCATGTATGGCAGACTCCTGGTAGTTTTTGAACCCAGGAAAAGTATAGGACCCTCAGTTCTGCCCAGCAACACCTTTGGACCTGGTGAGACATTCTTCTCTATTGAAGTACTTGATTTCATACAATACTGACCAATGAGCCACTTCACATTTTAACTCAAATATTATTTACTATCTTTTGTATTCTGTTTATAGGTGATATTATAGGTTTGTATCAGGCAGAGGGTCAGGGTCAGCCGTCTCAGTTGGGTTCAGGTGTGGTGACACGTGTTACTCAAGCATCACTGACGGTGGCTTTTGATGACACGCAAGATTGTATGAACTTGGACAGAGATGGACTTTACAATCTAATGAAGCTGGCAAATGATGTGACCTACAGGAGACTCTCAAGGTATGTGCGTTTATCAGTCCATACAACTAGTATCATTAAATATTAGTTTTTTCTCAAAGAAATCTAGTCTCTAATTTTTAGGATTTAAAAAAATTAGCTTGATGAAATATGCTCTACATACACAGGTTTATTCAATCAGTTATTTTTTTATACATGTAATTGTGTGAATGAAATTGTTGTTGCATTCATGATGTATTTCCTACTTGCAGTGCCTTGAAGTCTTTAAATGGATACGGCAGTGGTCCTGCATCTCACCTGATCAGTGTCCTCTTTGGTTACTCAGAACCAGGGATATTATCACATCAGCGTAAGCATATACACGGAGTGGCATGTGAAAGGGATCTAAAATACAGCATTGTACAAACCCTAGTACAATGGGCTCTTAAGTCTGTTTGTATTTCTTTTATTGCAGATGCACTGGAATTTAGCAACACTAGGTTAGATAATTCTCAGAAAGAGGCTGTGTCCTTTGCGATATCTCAGAAAGATGTTGCAATCATACATGGACCACCAGGAACTGGCAAAACCACTACAGTTGTTGAAGTAATCCTGCAGGCAGTAAAACAGGAACAAAAGGTGAGCAAGATATCAAACTCTTAATTTGGTTCATTAAGGTATACATTATTTGATGTAGTATAGATGCAGTATTGTGGTGAACATCTAAGTAAATGTTAACAGGTCCTTTGCTGTGCTCCTTCCAATGTGGCTGTTGATAACTTGGTGGAGCGCCTGGCAAAGAGCAAGGTCAAGGTTTTAAGATTGGGTCACCCAGCCCGTCTGCTCGAGTCGATTCAGAAGCACTCGCTGGATGCGGTCCTTGCACACAGTGACAACACCAATATCATTTCTGATATTCGCAAAGACATGGACAAAGCTTTTGTAAGATTTTGTTTTATCATAATTGTTTTGAGCTGCTCGTTCAAGTGGTACATTTAGGTGGAACAAAAATTGTTTCAGCCACACTTAAAATTGCTTTAGATGCAATTTATTTCAAAGAACAATATCACAAGCACTTTTCTTCATAGAAAACTTTTCACAAAAATGTTTTTCAATTAATATTAATAAATATATTTTTTATAACAATATAAGTATAATATACAGTATATAATATTATATGTATTGTATATATGACCTATTTACGTAAGATGCATATATCAGTTGCCACTCTACAGCTGCCAATAATGTGTCTTAAGGTCCTTGCACACTGAGTCCGAAATTTTTTTTTCATATTCGTCATCCTTTCCTATCAAAATGCTTGCTACGGATGCGAAAACGCAGAAAATCGAACCTGATCCGATTTTTTTTATGACGGACGAAAGTTTCGGAGACAGTGTGTAAACGTGATTGACACAGCGTGAGGTCCTATTTATTTTTTAACGTGCGAAAATTTCGGACTCCGTGTGCAATGACCTTTTGTAAGATGATATTTAAATGCTTAGTTTTATGATCAAAGCTCTGTAGTTTTAATTGTAGGGAGCAAAACATGCAATACAATAATGATTGAAAGATTTGATACTCACATTTAACATGATTTTTCTAAAAGTGGTGTATGGATAATCAAGTAAAGCTAAGTTGCTTCAGTTCAGTAAGTGTTCGTCTTAAAATATTACCAACGATATAAAAGAAATGTAAAAATCTGTAATTTCACAGCAAAAATACATGTGTATCACAACCAGAAGTGGACCGTTTTATGATTATTTTAAAAGGTCTTTTACTTGCTAAAAAACTATGAACTATCAGTTAGAGAGAAGGCACATGTGGAAGACTGTGTTCAACAGGTTTATGAGGAAAGTTTTGAACATGTTGATAATTTAGAGACCTTATAAATGTGCATATCCAATATGACACAGAAGACTATATAGTATTCACATATGTGTTGGGGCCTTGTTGTAATAGTCAAAATTAAAAAAATAAATAAATAAATGCATTGACAGAATGAAATGAAGAAGGCTCGAGACAAAGGCCAATGGAGCAATCTGAGACGGGAAATCAGGGAACTGCGGCGAGAGCTAAAGACCAGGGAGGAAACAGCTATCACTCAGATCCTGAAAAGATCCGATGTTATTCTAGCAACTAACACTGGTAAGGAAACCTTTCTTAGCAGTCATCAATTTTATTATGCGATATGTTTGTTTGTTTATGCCTGATTTAAACTCAGATATGATTGATTTGCGTAATATAGGAGCCTCTGATGATGGTCCTCTCAAACATCTTCCCAATGATCATTTTGACCTGGTGGTGATAGATGAGTGTGCTCAGGCTCTAGAGAGCAGCTGTTGGATCGCTCTGCTCAAAGCACGCAAGTGCATTCTGGCTGGGGATTACAAACAGCTGCCACCAACGATCAAATCACAGAGGTATGAAGGAAAAGGAATATATCTTACGGTTGTGAATTATTTGCTTTATGGTATCTATTCTTGATGAGCTCTTAACGGTTTCTTTTCATGATATAACTATTAATATACATGATATTTTTGGTCAGTATTTCAGATTATTCATGTTTTTTATTACATGAATTGCATGAATGTTTAGTTGAAATGTAATAAATGTTATTTATATCTTTCACAGTGCTGCATCTGAAGGCCTGTCTGTCAGCTTAATGGAGAGGCTGATAAAGAAATACGGAGACTCAGTGGTTCAAATGTTGACCACTCAGTACCGTATGAATAGTGCCATCATGCAGTGGGCTTCAGAGCAGATGTATGAGGGCAAACTAATCGCACACACTTCAGTGGAGAAATACTTGCTTAGGTATGTAATATAAAATATGTTAATTGTTTCTGAAAAACATTCCAAGTACATTGTTTGAGGGGGATTCTATAAGGTTTTTTCAACTGATTGTTTTTTTACAGTACCAGTCCAAAGTTTTGGGGTAAGTTGCTATTATTCGGCAAAAATTTATCAAAATGTATCAAAACAAAGTAACAGTAGGTAGCAATATTTATAATGTTACAAAAGATTTACATTTTTATTCAAAGAATTTTTAACTTCTATTCACCAAAGAGACCTGAAAAAATGTATCACCGTTTCCACAAAAATATTCAACATTGATAATAATAAGAAAAGTTTCTTGAGCAGCAAATCAGCATATTAGAAGGATCATGTGACACTGAAGATTGGAGTAGGGGTTGCTGAAAAATCAGCTTTGCCATCACAGGAATAAATTACATTTTAAAATATATTAAAATGGAAACCTTTCACAATATTTACTATATTTTTGATCAAATAGATGCATCCTTGGTTAGCATAAGAGACTTCTTTCAAACCCTTACCTTCCCCAAACTTTTGAATGGTAGTGTATATTTTAAGTCTGCTAGCAACCTCTATATATAGAGAAATACATCTGAAGATAACTGATTGCATCTTGAACAGAGACCTGGCTGGTGTTGCTGATGTTGAGGAAACCAGAATTCCTCTTCTGCTCATTGACACTGCAAGCTGTGGCCTGAATGAAATGGAGGAAACAGATGAGCAGTCCAAAGGAAATCAAGGTTGATATCAGCTCCAAACACAATATTAGTGCTTAATTAAGCTATGAAATGCCTTCTGAATGTTTTTTTTTTTAATTCTCTATTGCTCCACAGGAGAGGTAGACATTGTGGCTCTTCATATAAAGGCTCTTACTGAGGCTGGAGTTCAAGTCAAGGACATTGCGATTATTGCACCCTATAATCTCCAGGTGAGGTACTTTTCAAAGAACTGATGTGTAAAAGAGCACATTTTTATATATATGCCTGCAAAGCAGTGACTTCACTGCTGTTTCAGTAAAAATAGCAGTCATGCATTAAAAAAAATTAGATTTTGTCTGTTTAAGGTGGATCTTTTGAGACAGAAGCTGTCTCATAAACATGCAGAGCTGGAGATCAAGTCTGTTGATGGCTTCCAGGGCAGAGAGAAGGAGGCAGTGGTGTTGTCATTAGTCAGGTCCAACAGGAAGGGTACGCCAGAGTTTGTGCTTTTAGTAAATTCAGTTTGGCTGACTTAAAGGGATAGTTCACCCAAAAATGAAAATTTGATGTTTATCTGCTTACCCCCAGGGCATCCGAGATGTAGGTGACTTTGTTTCTTCAGTAGAACACAAACGAAGATTTTTAACTCAAACCGTTGCAGTCTATCAGTTATATAATGGAAGTGAATGGGAATCACGGCTTTGAGAGTCATAAAACAT
>NW_015629065.1:568735-592860 GCF_001515625.1 Sinocyclocheilus rhinocerous
CTTGCGGCACGTGACGATACATTGATGTGTAAAGACACGAAACGATCAGTCTGTGCAAGAAACTGAACAGTATTTATATAGTTTTTTTTACCTCTGATTCACCGCAATGTCCGAACTGTCCTGAGCGCGTTCGCGTCTTCTTCAGCCTGCGCGTGAGGCGTCTTCTTCTTCTTCCTGAACCAGTCTGGCCAAGCGAGGCCCTTTTTAGGCCCAAGATCCATGACCTCAGCCAGCCTTTATGAAAGACAAGATCTACCTATTGAAGAATTGATAGAAAAAGACATCCCAGATTGTACTTCAAATTTGATCCCTCCTACCCTGCGAATTTCAAGCCCCGGGACGCCCTCGTTGCTTAGAACAAAGCGATAGAAATTGTTCCCCTGCGCTGCGCTGGGACGGCTCGCGGGTGATTCCCGTTTATATCATTATGCAGAGGTTCAAACTCCAGTCCGAACACCACTGGCCACGAGCTTTGGGCTCTGCTCTCACTGCACAGCGGGATTAGCGCTGAATAGCGTGGTAAAGAAAGTTGCAGTTCAGGATATAAGCAGTTAATAAGATTATGCGATATGTGATCGTTCCGTAACTCCCCAACCGGACCTCACCGGACAATGGCACCTTTTTAGTTACACCCAGCCTTTATACGGAGAAGAAAATGCCATTGCCATCGAAACTTTTCTCAAGACAGTTCCCTTCAGTGATACATTAATATAACCCCAGAAATGTAATGCATTTTTGTACTTATTTTACTGTTATTTTCGGGATCTACTGGGACAGTGATAAAGACACACGCTCCGAAGCCTCGGCACAGAACGTAACATCACTACCGGTCGTTTCATGTCTTTACACATCAATGTATCGTCACGAGCCGCAGGGTTTAATTTGGTTTTGTTTGTGTATGTTTTTTTGACTCTCAAAGCCGTGATTCCCATTCACTTCTATTATATGACTGACAGACTGCAACGGTTTGAGTTAAAAATCTTTGTTTGTGTTCTACTGAAGAAACAAAGTCACCTACATCTTGGATGCCCTGGGGGTAAGCAGATAAACATCAAATTTTCATTTTTGGGTGAACTATCCCTTTAAATATAAATTTTTGTCATCATTTATTCACCCTCATGTTATTCCAAACCTGTATGTGAACATAAGGAATTATCTCACATATACTCCAAAGGTGAGGTTGGATTTCTTGCTGAAGACAGAAGGATCAATGTGGCTGTGACTCGTGCCAGACGCCAGCTTGTGGTAGTGTGCGATTCTCAGACTGTTCGAAACCATGACTTCCTCAAATCCCTAGTGGACTATATGTCTGAACATGGAGAGGTTCGTACTGCCTTTGAGTACCTGGAAGACTGTGTGGCGCAGAATTACATCCGTGACGAAAAGGACAAACAGATCAACAGCAAAGACGCTGCGTCTACAAAACAGAAGTCCAAGAACCAAGGCAAGAAAACAGAACAAGAACAGAAGAAAAGTGCAGCCAACAAAAGTAGAGGACTGAATCAGTCCAATGTTCAGCTTGACCAACATAAAAACACCAATTCACACCATCCTAAACCCAAAGATGCCGATCAGACACAAAATAAGAAAAAAGAGATAAAGGAACAACTTCTGAACTTTCTGAAAGACCCAAACAAGACAGAGCTACAGTTTCCTTCCACGCTAAATTCTCATGAGCGTATGCTGGTCCATGAGCTCTCTGAAGAAATGGGTTTAAGGCATGAAAGCCAGGGAGAAGGGAAAAACCGTCGCATCACTGTGTCCCGGCCCCCATTAGAACCGGACAAGTCAGTGGAGCCCGAACAACCAGACGTGACTGTATGTACAGCAGCGAAGCTACAAGATGAGTTACAGAAAGGACCCTCAAAGTCAGCTGTGGATCTGAAAAGCCTGCATTTGGAGCGAATGTGCCGGGAGCAGGAGAAACGAGAGGAGAAAAAGCAGGAAAAACAACAGCGTGTGAGACGGGAACTGAATCCCAATGCAAGTAAAAGCCAGTCTGTTAAGAAACCCAAAGGAACTTCAAAAGGTTTGTGTTTTATATCCCAATTTCTGAATCGTTTCAATACTTTCATTCTGTTACACTTCATAGTCAATATGTGTTTCTTTCATAGGAAACACTAAGATAAAAGCAGGAGCCACAGATATAGCTGCAGGTGCCATGCCAGATGACAATTTTGATGCTCTCATCAATGCTGTGGTTAAAGCCGACAGCGTTTGTGGTTTTGTGAAGTGCAAAGCCAGTGTCCTGACACTAGGGCAACTCTGCCTCTACTGTAACAGACAATACTGTCTCAGTCACCATATACCTGAGGTAACTTGCTTTTTATTTTATATTACAGGAGTCATATCATGAAGAACCAAATTTTGCTTTATTTTTTTAAATAAGTGTTCATTATAATATGAAAGTAGACTGTAGCTTTCAGAAACATGACCTTTACAGTCATGATGTAATACAGAGCACGCTGGTTAGATGCTATTATTCATAAACACCAAACACTCAGTGCTAGAATCAAGTGGCTCAAGTTCTTTTTAACAATGTTCTTGACCATTTCAAGTGCTTTTTCTCATTTCACGAGTGAAAAGGGTGTTGACATCAGAGTTTTAAAGGCTTGCTAACAAAAAATGTCAGCGTAATGGTTGAAAATAGTCATTAAAATATATTATAAAATAATAAAAAAATGTATGATATGACCTTTAAAACGTGTAAAACATTTAAACTAAAAATATTTTGATGCAAGATGCGTTTGAAATAAAGTATTGTCTTTTTTTAGGTGCACGGATGTGGAGACAAGGCAAAAGCTCAAGCTAGAATGAGGATAAGTAAAGAAGGGGTGCTTTATGCAGGAAGTGGACAGAAGGACAAATCAATAGATCCAAATAAAAAAGCATATCTGCAGAGAAAACTAGACTCTAAACTCGATGATATGGCATCTCAAAGAAAAACTAAAGCCAAAGACAAAGAGAACTGACATTCTAGGAGACACTAGATCGATCTGATGTTGTTTAATTTAAATGTGATGGTTATTTACTTGAAAAATATGTATAGAAAGATTTCTATGCTTTAAGTGTGGGCTTCACAAACATTTTGGTTATTATGAGTTCCTGAATAAGGCTAAGAACAGCTGCTATTTATTACAGATCCACACTGGCATGGTTACATGGCAAACAAATCACAAATACCAGCCATACTTAATACTCCCGACTGGCACTGTGACTGAAAAGTGGGTTTCTGAATTACTCTGGTTGTGCTTAAAATACCCACCCTAATGCTAGTCTGAAATCCCTGTACAAGATTTATGTCTTGCAGAATTATTGTTGGGAGCTTAAGTAGTTGCTCCACTGTGTCTCTCAGTGATTGATGCATTGATTATTATGTCATATGTAATCTTCCAGTTATCTCATAAAGCTCCGAAGAGCACAGGCAGAGCAATGCTTGGGCTTGGGTCCATTTAATGCTGGATTTAATATATTTAGTCTACATACAGCATGTGCTCATGTAGCTTGGTATATCTGTCCACAAGAGGTCATAAGAGACTCAGGTGGCATTGTGAGTTCCATGGATGCAGTAAGTGGAGGATTTTCACTGTGAACACATTAGAAGGAGTACTTCAGGTGACAATGTTTCTAATAGCCACAAGTCATATGATAAAAAAAAATTATGTATAACAACTTTTGACAGTTTGGTCTTTATGAAATGCTTTTAAATTTTACCTCAAGGCACTTAGAGCTAAAAAAAAATGTTAAGATTTTCTGGCAGAATGTGTCACCGAATACTAAATTAAAAACATAAATGTTCTTTTTGTGTTGGTTGGTTGATGTCTGGTTTGATCAGCTTTCCTTGTACAGTGCAAATTTTATGGTTGTGTCAAAAATAGACTTTAAAATGCTATCTAAAGGTAATTTATAATGAAAGATTTGTGTATTAATTTAAGAGCATGGTCTGATTGAAACATTTGAGTTAACAGAATTGCAGTATTTGTAATACTGTAAGTACAGTAGTAGTAGATTTCTTTGGCTGTCCTGTGTGACTTCCAAATGACTCAGGTAGATGATACTCTGCGCTTGAAATGCTTAGCCCTAAAATAGCTCTGCAATGTTCTGAATCAGGAATAACCATTTAGCTGAAGTAAATAGTTACAAAATGGAAATATCCTTAAAGGAATATGAAACATGCTGTGGGTTTGCATAGTTTTTCTCGTTTTACAAGAAGTGCTCAGCTAAATTTAAACTAAAGTGTAAACTTTTTTGTGTGTGTGTGTGTGTGTGTAATGATGCATGAACATAGCATAAAAAATGAGTATAGTATAAAAAAGTGAGTGAGTCAACAAATGTTTCAACAGATGTAATCACAATTTTAAATACTGGCAAAAACAGGTAAGCTTCCAAAACTCAAACATAATAATATACATACTAACATAATTTATGCTGATTTAAGCGGATAGTACAAAAATACTGTATTACAGCAATGGGAAATTAATAATAATCACCTTTAACAAATAATTGTAAATTAAAAGTCTAGATGCAAATTTACTTCATCTTTGTATTAATTAATTAATTAATTAATTTATTTGGCTTTCATTTTGGGTGAAATGTGACCTGCACACATTTTTTTTTTTTTAGAAATTCACAGATAAATTAATGTTTTGTAGTTGTTGCATGTTCAAATTAATGTAGTTTTTGTGCCCCATGCATTACAATGCACAGATTCTAAGTGTGCTCCCCTCCTTTATCCCAGTGGCAAAATAAGGAAATATTTTCTCAGTAAACTTATCTTTAAATGTGTAAATACTGCCACCATCTGCAGCGTCAGAAAAGGAAACCTTTCCTTTATCATAGTCCAGTTCAACTGTGATTATCTGTGGGGGTTTTTTCAGGGTTAGTCGTGTGCAGGGAGAGGTCTGAGCCCAGTAGGATTCCTCATTGTTTGAAATTACCCAGAAACCCTCTTTTGGGTTGAGAAAAACTGCAGTCTTCCTTTTTATTGACTCTCGTGCCACCCCAACGTACCACTCTTTGCTGTATGCCACCTCTACATGCCAGCGCTGCTTTCCTGAATTGAAGCTGTTAGCAGCGAGTACTGCCATGCGGCTCGTGCAGCGTTCAGGGTTATCAGGAAGCTGCTGTTTTTTCCCATAGCTGATGGTGGTGAGTTCATCTTTGATGATCAAGTTAGGGTGTGCCGTGTTTAGATCGAAATTGACAGAGGCTGGAAAGATAACAGAAAGCAAAACCTCCTCTCATGATTTTGCATAGACCTAGCAGTGTAGTGATTACTAATTATTTTAGAAGGAACTGTAATTATTTTACAGAAGGAACTGTAAAAAATCTGTTGTAAATTATAAATGATATTCACACATTTAAACACTGAAACACATCTTAAGATGTCAAGTTTGAATACAGGAAAATGCTAATGAGATTTGAGAGCTATGACACAAAGATATATTCAAAATACTTGAAATATAGTGCAAAAGTTGTATGGACTAGCCCCTGGTCCCTATAGCCTACTTTTGTAAAGAAAGTGGTAGTTTGGGGACAATTATGCTAATCACCTCATTTTATGCTACATGTGAGAAATAAAAAGTCATACTGAGTACATCACGAGTAAATGATGACAGAATTGTCATTTTTGGGTGAACTCGTGTTATAAAGGACTTGCTGTACAATTGTGTACTTACAGTGGTGTACATCTCTTTCCATTCTTTTCCAGACCCCGTGCTTTAATGATCCAAGGTACTGAAGCACATCTATAAGTGCCTTTTTTGGATATTCTGTTTCAGGAGCAGTGTAGCTAGTCCTGTAATAAAATCATTATTTGTTTAATAATTTTTGTGTGAAAAGAAAAAACTAACAGACTGCTTAAACTAAAACTTTAAATTAAAAACCATTGTGTACAGTACCGTTTTAATGCCTCCTTACATTCCTGTAGGTAGAGAAAATGTAAAGGTATTGGCATAATTGTAATCATTTGAAACACTTACTTTCTTTATTTCTTTCTTTCAGATAAGGCCAAATAGGGAACATTACTTAAAGGTTTTGTAAATGTTTTTTTTTTTTAATGAAATGCTGTGCACAAAATTATCCTACTTATCCTAATCACTGAAGTGAAGTGTATGTTTAGTCAATCAGAAGACATTTAATGCTTTACCTGTCAATCATTTTGTGCGTACATATAGCAGTCCATATATGGGCAACCAACAGCTTGGAGATTTTATGATATTATTGGATGCAAAATAGGCTATTCACGATTTCTTACATCAACAACGGCTTAGGGCTGGTCACACAGTGTCCCAGGGGTTTGCTTTTAAAAAAACGTAAGATAAAGCGCTAATGAAAAAGAACAGCTCATGCGCGAGACATAAAAAAAACAGAAAGACGCGACGCATGTTTACATCGAAAAACAGTTTAAAAACAGCACAGTTAAAACGCGTTATGTGTGAACCAGCTGTTACACAGCCAAACATGATAAAGGAATACGAAGACAAAGGAAAATAAGAAGACCAATGAGTTTTTCATCAATGCAGTGAGCTAAGGTAAAGTTGCCAACGGCTAACATGGCTCACAGTACCTTTACGTAAACATAATGTTTTAAAAGCACATTGACCTTTAAAAATGTCAGATCATCCGCTATTATGATGGGTTCTATGTATATGATGATGTCAGAGAGCTCTTCAATGCTCTTATTGACCTCCTCCAGTTTCTCTCTCACCATCGCTGTCTTGCTCCCGCTCTCATTTTGAAGTACAATGAGTCGGGCTGCCTCCTCCTCTCTCAGGATTATATGTAACTTTTCATACTCTTGTTTTACTTCTGCAGCAATTTCGGCAGCTTGTTTCTGTAAATTAGAATAAAAATGAATTGGATTTGATAATCCTGAAGTTTAAGTTGAGGAACTGTATGTGCATATAGTTCACCTGTATGTATGTTTCCAGTTCCACCAAGTTCTCCTTTAATTTTTCAAAGATGGTTAGTTGTTTTTTCAAAGGATTGTACCTATTTGTGAGCTCTTTCTGTGGGGTATGTGTATGGAAAGGGCATTTATATACAAATCCCAGAGAACTTTGACAAGTTGTACAGATACACACTCTAGTTTATATTCACATAGATATCTGCTCAAATCTAACTACAAATCACATAAGACTCATTTTCATACAGGTTAACATATGTTTCCTTACCATTATGTCTGATGCTGCCTCAGCTATCGGGCAGTACTCATGATTTTTGTGACTCCTTGATGACGTGCAAACAATGCAGATAAGTTCTGCATCTTTCCGACAAAAAAGCTTCAATTGCTCGTTGTGTCTTGAGCAACGTTCCACCGATTTTGCCATGAACTGCTCCGGCTTCTTTTTGAAGACATCCGAGGCTAACTTTAGAGCCATATTGACTGGAGGCCTGGATGAGCGCTCTGTACGGCGGCACAGAGGACATTGCCGTGTTCCCATACGGTCCCAGTGTGTCTGAATGCAGGTTTTGCAGAAGCTATGTTTGCAACTCAGTATGACAGGGATATTGAAAACCTCACAGCACACAGGACACTGTAGATCCTCCATTGAGAAAGAACATTCTTGAGCCATCTGTGCTGAATTTGCAAATCCAAAAGTCTTTCTCAGGTGTTTAGAAAACTTGCAAGCTGAAAGTAAAGTGCAGTGCGACTGGGATAGACAGGTTTGACCTGATTTGTAAACTTTTAGACTCCTCTAAAACATGTCAGAAATGTCACTGTGTTACTCTGAGGAGGACATGTATTTTCATGGCTAATTAGCTTGAGACTTTTGTTCATGATGAGTCATGGTGGTTTAATTAAAAAGACATACTTCATCAGAAAACAAGCTGCAAAAATGTCTTTTATTGAATATTTACTAGAAAAAGTCCATTGAATATATATATACAGGACTTCTTTTAATTAAACAATGCGTTCAGTCTCATTTTCAGAAGATTCTGCTGCATAAACATGCAAGTATTGAGAGGGACAAATGTGGAGAGGTAGTTATGACCAGCTGTCAACCAGGATGTGAACCAGCTTAATACAGTGTGCAGTTAGTAAACAGGGAGATTAGCTTAGAATAGAAGGACAAAGTTACTATAAAAATGAAAGTAAGGTAAAAGAGAAATAAATAAGCAGCATTTTTACATATTGCTCCCGTATATTAATAAGTTCAACAATTAGAAATCTCCATGTCATGCTGTTTTATTATTTATTTCTAAGAATAAGCCTGATCACATCCAGCATTAAACATTGCGAACTCTTACATTGCAAATGCTTATGCTTGTGGTGAGAGCTATAACAAAATGTATTATATTTTATAAAATGTCTTTGGATGTGTTTAATTTGTATTTTATTATTTAGTTATGGAATAATTAAAGTGGCAAAAAGAAGATCCACTTATAAAAGTATGAGTCAGAAAAAACATGCACAAGACCTCAGATTATATCTGAAGTCCTTACAAAGTAAAATGAGAAATCAAGTTAGCAGTTATAAAAAGTTTAGAGAATTGTTAGTCATTAACAAAATATGAATATTCATCAGATGATCAAAGACGATGATTAAAAAAAAAATGAAAATCTATCATCAATTGATCATACATATGGCAATTTGATTATTTATTTTTGACTGAAAATTTTAATGAAAGTGCCCACAAAGAAATAGAGATAAAATCTTTGGGCCATTCTGATTAAACATACTCAAATACTTTAGTGCTATACATGTTGGAAAAAGGTATTTTTGTTGCATATGCACATTTGTGAATCTCTGAAGATTTTAAGAAAATAAAGGAGATGAATCATAAGGTTTTAAAGCTGATATCAGCAAACTATACTTCTAAATGCACATACTATAAATGAAAAAAGAAATTATTTTTCACATTTTTTTGTAAATTCAACAAAAGAAATGAATTCAGCTGTTATCAGAAACGTAGTAATGTTGTGTGTACTGTATAAGATTCTTATTAAAATACATAAATAATTGTCATATAAATAATTAACAAAATGCATAATTGGTCAAGTTAATAAGTTGAACACATGCCCCTGTTACTTCAGAATATTACAGTTCACTAACAGGAGGCAGTTAAGAGACATTTGAGTTTACTACAAGCTCAAAACAAACCTCAAACAAACTCAAACAGAACAGCATCTCTCAACATATCTTATATCGCTGACAGAGAACAACTTTATCTTTTTAAAATTACATTGATTGTAGCATTCATGAATTATTTACACAATCTAAAGAAATTGATTAGGGCTTGAAACTTGATTGAAAATCACTTAGAAAGTTATAAATTATTTAAATATACATGTTCTGTTCAGCTGTGATAATAGAACAATAATGTCCATTAGGAAACCATGTGATATGTAAAGCTCTCACCTTGTTGATGAATATCCTCACTGACAGGATAGCAATGCTGCATGGTCCAATCAAAGGCTGTTTTTCTGTCTTAAACCAATGCAGTATAATAAAGTCAGTTCAGTGTAATATCTGTTGTCTTTCATGACGTCTCTGTGTTGAACTATTAATCCATGTCCTGTCATTTCCACATTATTCCCAGTTGCCATAAAGACAGGATGGAAATACCGGAAACCGTCCTTTTGTCCAGTTAGAAAGCTTCCTGAAAGAAGGCCCTGGAACTTCTTCTCCCAGACGGGTCACTGTGATGGGATTCTGCCATTTTGTCCAAGGCAGGAGTGCAAATCTCATACAAAACCCAGCTTCACTGAAGAACGATGGCATTTTGGGCAGCCCTTTGTGCCGTTTGTCTGCAGACACCTGCATGTGTGAAAAGAACATAGTGAGCGACATAGATAGCTGGTGGCTACAGAGAGTAAACACACAAATACATACTTGAGGTGGAAAATGTGAGAGCAGGGCAAAGCCTGCAGCTGCTGGTTCCTCTCTCCGATAGACTCCCCACACATGCCACAGTAGAGCTCTAGCTCTTCCACACACTGCAGGAACTTCACCACCTGCTCTCTCAACTCATCCTGCTGCTCCTTACAGCGGTAGATGCCTTCACACAGACTGTGCACCTTCAGGATACACAGCTGGCAGAGAAGTGCACAGAGAGAGTCAAATACAACGCTAATGCTAATACTATTAGAGAACATCTTCTGATGTCATTAAAGCGCCACTGCTTCAGAAGCAGTGTTGAAAATGAGATGGCTGTCTCTTATTCTAAAACAGATGCATCACCTTGTTTCCAATCGTCTCGGCCAGATCATGCGCTCTTTGCAATGAGTCCAAAGCCTGTGACAGTATTCAAATTAAAAAGAAATAATAAATAAACCAATGCCATTTAATATATGTGACCTTGGACCACAAAACCAGTCATAAGGGTCAATTGTTCAAAATTGAGATTTATACATCATCTGAAAGCTGAATAAATAAGCTTTCCACTGATGTATGGTTTGTTAGGATAGACAATATTTGGTCGAGATACAACTATTTAAAAATCTGGAATCTGAGGGTGCAAAAAAATTGCCTTTAAAGTTGTCCAAATGTCTTCATGGAACATGATCTTTACTTAATATCCTAATGAATTTTGGCATAATAGAAAAATCAATAATTTTGACCCATACAATGTTTTTTTGGCTATTGCTAAAAATATACCCAAGCGACTTAAGACTAGTTTTGTGGTCCAGGGTCACATATATAAAATGTGTCGATCACAAATGTACAACTAGACAATAAAGGAAATAAAGTTTTCAAAAGGGGCTTTCATTGCAATGCAAAAGATGAACCATTGTGGGTTATCCAAAGAACATTTCTGTGAATAGTTCTTAAAACAGCCATTTTCTTTTTCTTAGTGTGAAGAATATATTTATTGTTTAATAGAAACGTTCAATGGGTGTTAAAGCTTCTTCATTGAACCATAGATGCCAATAAATAATCTTTATTTTTAGGGAAACTACACAATCAAATCAGTTTCCTGACCTTATCGTATTCCTTCTGCAGAATCCAACACTTCCCCACACCGACGTAGATGGATGCTTGTCCAAGGCGGTTGCCGATCTCTGACATTATGCACATGGAGGACTCGTAGCGAGGGAATGCTTTCTGTATTAAAGGTGAGCACACAAAGAAAATAATTATTGCTATAAGCAACACTTATGACACTCTTGGTTGACTATTTTGCAATAGAACTCCATAATTAATCGAATAATAATCTTGGTTATGGCTGTTGCAATTAATTTTGAAGTGTGTTGAGTATATAATGTATATTTTGTTTTTGCATCATTGAACATTGGAGCTAATTACAGACAGCTTGTTTCAAATGTGTAATAAGAAATAATTGACAATTATGAGTTTGGTCATAACTGTGAAGCACTATTCTGCAATACTGTGTAAGTGAAACAGTGAAAAAAATTGTACAACAGTTATGTGCTAAATGCACTAGTAACAGCAATACACTGAAAAAAAGCAGTAGAACTTACATCAACATCTTTCTGACAGCGATGAATATCAGCAAAGTTTAGCAGACACAATGCCTGAAGGGGCCGATCTCCATGCTGCAGTGCAATCTTCATTGATTCCTGAGAGACATAAGATCATTTCCAATATTAAGGAAACATGTATACGTGTTGTCCTGTCCTCCACAGCAAACATTTCTTTTAAATTGTAATAATAGTTCACAATATTACTGTATTTTTGATAAAAAATAAATGCAGCCTTGATGAGAATAAGAGGGTTCTTTAAAAAAAAAAAATCATAATTATTCCAAAATTTTGACCGGTAGTGTATGAACCAACAACCCCCATTCATACAATATTCAAAACTGAGAAGTTGCGCAACAGCTGGAACATGGCCTGCATTAATCCCCGCTGTTAGACGTCTGTATATCACACTTGCAGACAGCACATTGTGACGCTCACAGTCCAAAGCAATGACTGGCTGTGATATTTCTCTCCTCGTCATTAGCAAGGAGCTAAGGGTAAGCTCTGCTCTCCATTAACACTCCTCTCAGACGGCACCTCAGCAGGATGGACTCCGGACTGGCGTATTTTTATCAGCCATAGTAAAGGGGGCTGGCACAACTAGTCCTACAAATAACTGCACCTGTCAGTTGTGCCATGGCCCGAGCAGCAGACAGAGGCCAGGGTTACACAAAGGGGACTGATAAATATGATCAACATGCGGCATCCTGGGAGATTAAGGTGATGCTGCCTTAAATTTGTCCAGGTGACCATTGACACAAGCTCCACATAAAGATTGCCTTATTTGTTTTTAGTGCACATACTTTAGTCATTTAAAAATGGTTGATGTATCATAATTAGATGCTTGTACCTCACAGCATTCCATTGCATCTGCTAAGCGCAGCAGCTTCCTGTAGGCCACCGACATATGGTACTGGCTCATGGCACGGTACTTGAGACTCCAACCCTTACCATAGTCATTCACGAGTTCCGCTGCTTTGCAAGGAAAGAAGAGTGCTTTCTCATAATCCTGCAACAGCGCAAAATATGCAGATATGGACACTTATTAGAAGCATAAAACAAGCTGCACATAAAGCATAGGAACTTGTATTATGTATGGTCTTTAAAGAATGTTGATACAAAACAGCAACCAAATATTAGAAAAAATTTCCACAAATTACTCCACAAAGTCTGACTGATGCATTTACTGGTATGATATTTCAAGTCAAAGCATAGATGCGTAATTTAAACAATTACAATTAAATACATATGAATATGAAAGAGTATGTACAGTAAATGAGAATGCTCAAAGAAACCAACCACTCAAAGTTGATAATTTCCCCTGTGGCAGGGAGATTTAGCTCTGCTACAGCTAAAAGAGGGTCTTATTATTGCCCCTAGTAGTGCTGACATTCTCCGCATGCCTCTCCATCACATACTTATTACAGCAGGCCTTCCAGGGGATTTGCTGTCTTCAAATCTCTGGTGTCAAGGTGAGTACAAATGACTACAGTTTGTTAGTCATGTAAAAACTGCTTTACTCCGTCACTTAAATAGAACTTAAAATGACTGCAGGCCAAAGGAACATAAAACTAATACTTTGTATACAGTATACAATGACTTTGACAGATACTTTGTGTTTACTTCAGTAAATATACACTACAGTTTAAAAGTTTGGGGTCAGAAAGCTTTTTTTTTTATGAATACTTTTATTTAGCAAGGATGCATTAAATTGATCAAAAGTCACAGTAAAGGCTTTTACATTGTTTCAAATTATTTCTATTTCAAATAAATGCTGTTCTTTTAAACTTTGTCAACAAAATCAAAAAAATCTAAATCAACATCAAATTTTCAACAGTGATCACTAAATCAGAATGGTTTCTGAAGGATCATGTGACACTGAAGACTGGAATAATGGCTGCTGAAAATTCAGCTTGGCCATCACAGGAATAAATTACATTTTACAATATATTGAAACAGAAAGCAGTTGACGAGAAACCTTTTGATCAAATAAATGCAGCCATGACACTTTAGAAAGAGACTTCTTTCTAAAACATGAAAAAATCTTACCGACCCCAGACTTTTGAACGGGAGTACCAGCATACTGCTAGATCTCATGATCTTAAAAACTGATATAAAAAAAACTTTAAAACTATTTATTTATATGAATTTAGTTTTCATTTATGAGTTAATAGTGAAGGAAAAGTAGCCAACAAGTGCCCAGCATACTTGTGATCTCCTTCAATACTGTTTAAAAAGCATCCTAAAACGCACCTAATGAATTTGGTTAAGAGAATGTGTGTACAGAGATGTAATCCAGACAGAGTTGTGACAGATTTTAAAGAAACTTAAGTATAAGATTTGTAATGTTATTTCTGTGGTGTGATGACTTGAGTAGGTGTGCCACAAGCAACAACAACAAAAAAAAAGTGGTAGCAAGCCCAAATGAATATGTATGTATGCATGTGTATGTATTGTTTCTCAAACTTAAGTAGGTTTTAATAGTCATACCTTAAGCTGGATGTAGAAGTTGCCCAAACTACAACAGACCCGGCACTCCAGCATCTTGTCATCATTGTTGTGAGCATATCGCAGGGCCTTCTCATAGCTCACTAAGGCCTTTTGGAAAACGCTAAGGCCCAGATAGGCATTGCCCATGCTCAAACACACTTGCCCGTTGAGCTGTAGGCTTACAGTGGTGCCCTGCATGTTTAAGCAGGTCTCACAATATGAGACCGTCTTCTGGAATTCACAAAGCTTCTCATTGCTGCGTGCCAGGTTCAGGTAGCCCTCCGTCAGGTAGTCCGGATCCTCCATCTCTCTGGCTGTGTTTATCTGAGCTAGGGAGTACTAATGGATGGTTGCATATACATGGGGACAGAAAACAATAGAAATTAGTTCAGTGATAAAACTATTTCAGAGAAATCTAAAACTACATATAGTTAGCATTCAACTGGTGTTCCCCATCTTGTTGCAACCTGATATAATGCTATACAAGACAAAGGACTACTGTTAAAATTTTCTTCATACCACAATAGATGTCAAGCATACTTTATTATTATCATGTGAGAGCTACAGTTGTTAAAACACATCATAGTGCAAATGAAGTCTTTGCTGAACTCGGGAAAGCAGGTCCCTCTGCAAGGAGGTTTATGTCAACAAGATGCTCGGTGCTGAGGATCATATTGCATGCGGCTCTCCTTACCATCCATGTAACTATATGGAAGTTACATATTATATGCATGTTCCGCATTATTCAAATTGGTATATATTTCAGTACGTCGGAAATCTTCGTCACTGAGGTTACAGACAAATTAGTGCAAATCATATGCATATCATATATAGCAGATATCAAACTTTAAAGAGATTTTCATTTACTCAACCTCATTTTGTTTCAAACCTGTATGACTGACTTTCTTGTGTGGAGCACAAAAAAGTCAGTGGGGTCCAATGTTGAACCCGAGTGACTCATTATATGGACAAAACAAAAGTTTTTCAGTTTTCAAAATTGACTCCATTTTTGTTTTCCACAGAGGAAATCAAGTCATACACGTTTGGAACAACATAAAAATGATCCTTTAACAGTTCACTCCACATATCAGTTGATGGAATACATATGTATCAAATTTTTTTGACAAACAGTGAAAAAATATCAGTGTAAAGGAGCAGGAGGATGACTGCTTAAGTGGCTCTTACCTGTAGCATCTCCTTGTATTTCCCCATTTCCGAATGTGCTGTGATCAGACAACCTAAAACTCGAAACTTCCCCCCAGGATCAGATGTCTTCCTTAACACTTTCATCCAGACATATAAAGCCTTTTCTGTGTCATTTGACTGATAAAGCTTCAGCCCCTTCTCAATCTGCTGTTTGGTTTGGTCCTGACCCATTTCTGCTACAAAGTCCCTCATAAAAATAACCATCCGTTTGGCTCTTCGGCCCACTGGTGAAAGTGCAAGCGTAGTTTTTGTCTTTCACCGTCACCGCACCAAAACAAAAGACGTGTTAGTGAAAATCCACCCTGGAGATCTGCACCCACTTGCGTCACTGATCCACAACTCTCAGCTTTGGGCGCAAAGAGATGTTGAAGAAACTGGATCCACAGCATGCAAGGTCTTCAGAGTCCAGATCTCCATTGCTCATCACTTTGAAGAATCACAAAATCATGATCTCTTGACATTAAAAATACCCAACTTCAGTTGCTCCAGAAAGAAAGTTGAAGGAAAAAAATGTGACACTAAAGTAATAAGTCTCAATCCAAGGTGCTGGCAATGATCTCCCAGAATATCTACTCCCTCCACACCCGAGGGGGAGGAATTCTCTGTACACTCACCCCCCCACAAACCACCCCTTCATCTTTCTCTTCCCTCCCACTGCAGTGCTGGCGCTACAGCAGATGGCCTTGTCACTCTGGACCATGTGTCTCTGCTGGAATCCAGCTTCAGCCTCTGAAAAGATCCAAGGTCACAAAAGACGCTTATCCGTCGATCTTCATACCAAGAGTAGTGCTGTTCACCTCCACATCCACACACCGTCAAGAGGCTCAAGCACCACAACTGTGAAGGACCCTTAAGAAAGAACAACTTTAGGAAATATTCAGTCCCGAGCTACAGCAGAGGTTTGGACATCATGTGAACAAGTCTAAAAACAGCCAGATATTTTACAACGGTGAAGCAGAGCGGGTCAACGGTCCACATAGAGGGTGGCAGTTCCTGTGGGTGGGCCTTGTTAAGCCGCTCGGTGTGCCACCTCCCAGCCCCCCAGCCTTGGTGTCAGCAACTGATGCTTAGAATAGTTCACAAACTCTGACATGGTATTTGTCTTGAGTTACAGTACCGCTGCTTCTTGAAACACATCAATGGGATCGAATTGTCGGGTTCTCAGCTGAACCTGGCTTTCTTTGGCCCTTCCTGCCCCCTTTACATCCAACTTCACGGATACAAATAGGGAGTATTTACCGCCTTGCCATTCACAAGATGGCTTGTCTTTCCAAAGATAAACATCTGGTGGTTGTAAGTCACATCTTTGTTATAACACAATTCCTGAAATGCTAAAATACTGCCTCAGCACATTTTGGGGAAACCGAAATATATTCCTTGAAATAAATACTTGTGTCTCTTCTAGCTTTCAAGTCTATTTTAAAACAGAGCGAGAAAAAAGAAAAATATTCCTTACAAATCTTTTATTGTGTTTTGTTCACACAAAAAAGAAAATTGCCATCATTTACTCACCCTCATGTTGTACCAAACCAGTATGACTTTCTTCTGAGAAACACAAAAAAGCAGCATTGGACCTCCCTTACTTTCATTGTATGGACGAAAATAAAACATATACATTCTTAAAAATATCTTCTTTTGCCTTCTGCAGAAGAAAGACAGTCTTTCAGGTTCAGAACGACAAGAAGGAGAGGATGACATTATCATAACTGTTAGGCAAAGGGGAAAACATGAAATACCTCACTTATTTTTAGCTTTTAATTCAAGAGAATGTTGAGCAAAAGTACAGAGTAGAACAACACAGACATTTATTTAAAAAAACTTCAAAAAGGCAAATCATTGTAACTAACAATAATCTGAACCAGCCACAAAAGTCAACAAAATTAAGCTTGCGTCTCTGGCAGACATAAAAATGGACAGCTTTTTCATATACTGCATGGTTAGGTAAAATGTAAACAGTTGTAGCATTCAACTTTTAAACCAGCTTGAGGTGGTATAAAGGTCCTGTCCAGTCAAAAAAAACACTGAGAAACAGAGATTGGAGGTGACAACTGACAACATGGAAATTACCATAAAGCAAGATAGACAAGTTGCAATATGAGCACATTTCTTGCAAACTTTCATTATGAATGTTACTTAAATGGCCCTTGACAATTGTACTAAAATAGTTTTGTCAGCTGTCTTGAGGATATTTTGCACTGATAATTATTTCCTTATGTTCAGAGTATGTTGGCAGACATGTGAAAGACACCATATATTGCACATTATCACTCATTAGAGGGCAGTTACTATATCCAATTCACAGCTGTATACATTGCATATGTTCAGCTAATTCAGTAAGTGTTGTGTTCAGATTAGTCCTTGTGGATTTAGATTACAGATGCATGTTGCAGAATGAATTAATATAAATCCCTTTTGAAATCCAAATGAACCACATGTTGGAAGGTTTCACCAAAACTTGACAAACTTCAATGGTCAAGTAAACTGCAAATGACAAACATCACACATTACATTTGGCCTTCATTAACACTTTACGGTGTTCTACTATGTAACACTTCACATGACATTATAAAGCGTGTACCACTGTATCACAGTAACAACTTCTACATGACTGCTGTCTATTGAATCAATATCACAGACCATAACTGATATCACCATAGTACATTTATCATGGTCCCATGCATTACTTGAAAATCTCAGGCCAAAACAAACTGCCAGTTTGTGAGGAGGATTTTGATTCCCTTGATTACCGAGACAACCGATGTGGCAGGATTCAATTTCAAAGTGTTTGCGTCACCTTTCTTGCATTTGTCCCTAAAAACGTAGATGCATCCATTGCAACTGGCCACTTTCCATAGAGATGGCACGCAGCTCCATACTTCAGGGAAGCGCAGCCGAGTGAAGCTGTCCAGCAGTGGGTTATAGCACACCAGAGAGTCGCCCTCCGCCACCACAAAGATAAGGTCCTTATGGGCGGTGGCATGCATGCATCCGGCAAAAGGCAGCATGTAGGGCTTGGTATGACACCTCTGTGTGGCCGTGTCAAAGCACTGGATAAGGCGAGATGGTTTGGTAAAGAAGTCCATGTCATTTTCCTCCCCACCCAAAAGGTAAATGGTGCCTCCCAAATTGACTCCAGCTGCACCTGACACGGCTGTGTCTAGTTGAGTGGTTTCTTTCCATATGTTATCCTGTACTGTGTAGTAAATGACAGCATTGGAGAGAGTGTCCTGGAGGGTCTTGCCTCCCAGTGAGTATATGGCATCCTCTGTGGACACAGACACTAACGTGTGGTGCAGACGGTCCCGGGGCAGAGGGGCACAGCGCTCCCAGTCCATAGTGTGCATGTTGCATTTCCACATGCGTCGTGGTATGGAGCCCCCTACAACATATAGATCAGCCCCATGCTTGCAGGCAGCTGTGATCTGGTGACACAAGCTGTTCTGGCCACTTACACTGATGGCGTCGTCCTCATCACAATGAAGAGACACAGCCAATGAGTGTGTGCGTGTGTCTTCCTTCCCAATTAAGTATATGTGCACTTTTTCACCAATCTCCTAAAACACAACAAAGTCAACAATGAGCATGTGAACAATATAATAGCAATAAACAAAGGTTGTGCATTCTGCTTGTCAATATTTTAAAGTGATCAGCTACGTAAAATGATCTAGCTGGTTAACATAGATGAGATATTCTGGAAGTTTCAAGAATGATTTCTTATAATACCGTAAAGTAGGAAAACACGTATGCCATCATCTTCACGTAAAGTGTTTAGGAATTTATGGGGTTTCTTGTATAACTATAATAACTATATATATATATATATATATATGGATCATGTTATCACAAAAAGCCAGACTGTGTCAAATAAGCTATATTATTTTTGGTGGGTAATAACTTTGGAAATGTTCAATAGTGTTACCTTTCCAATGGGAACTTGCGTTGTGTCCCCTAGAGGGCACTATGGGGAATGCCTCTGGCATGACCGGTCTCTAAAGCTTTAGTCTAAACACGACAATGAACTTGACATTGGCAGGCGACAGCCTATGACGTCACAACTGGTGTGGCCCAAGAGTATACACACACATACATATACTATAAATATATAGTTATTATAATTATACAAGAAACCCCATAAATTCCATAATTTGCAGCTATAATTGCGAATTGTCTTTGCAAAGAAAAATTAACAATTGATTAACAAATAATATAAATCAAAATATTACACATTATTTTAAATTAAATATGTATTAAAAATGCAAATATTATACATTTACAATTATATGTACTGTAAATATAAAATAATTAATTTAAAATTAAATAAAATTTATCATTGTGAAAATTTTGGGCAGGTGAGTAGAAATCTTAAAGGGATAGTTCACCCAAAAGATGTCACATGGACTATTTTAATGATGTCTTTACTATCTTTCTAGGCCTTGAACATGGTAGTTGCATTGCTGTCTATGCAGGGTCAGAAAGCTTTCGGATTTCATCAAAAACATCTTAATGTGTGTTCTGAAGATGAACGAAGGTCTTATGGGTTTGGAACGACATGAGGGTGAGTAACTAATGACAGAATTTTCATTTTTGGGTGAACGACCCCTTTAATTACAGGCCTGACTGGGCCAGTGAAGAAAAAAAAAATTTAAATAAATAAAACATTTGTAAATAAATAACTAAAACTGTTGAGCCTAGAATATGTTTTCATTTAAAGAATACAGAATATCAATGCAGCATTAAAGGTAAATTATTGCTTAAAATACTGTTTAATATCCATTTAATCCATCACTACTAACCTTTAGGCTATCTAGAAGCATATCAGAATACTCCTCTCGTTCGACTTTGTTGTGATTTATCCAAGATTTAATAGCTGCAGTTGGATTTTGTGAGCTTGGCACACCATCTGAAAAAGCAAATGCAAATTACAAACATAAGTTAACATGATCTCTGACTCTTTCTGATTAAAATCTCTCATCTGAAGTGAAACCAATTTGCTGTTAATGCCATTTATTCACCTTTAATGATATCTATGAGAAGGCACAATGGCAAGTTCAGGAACTCCTCTGTCTGGTGCAGCTGAACCAGGTGAATCTTCGCACAGTGCTTGGCAGCCGTATACAACTCCTGGTCACTGTGTCTATCTGCCAACCACATCACCTGAAATAAAAAATGAACAACAGTTTTCTACTGATTCAGCTGACATTTATCAATACTTTTTTTGTGTGTATATTACAAAAAGTAGTTAAAACCAAAGGTTTCACCTGGAGGCAGTTCTTGACGTCCACAGTTCGTGACAGGAAGCGAGAGCACTCCTCAAACAGGGCAGTGAGCTGATACATATCAGCCATCTCATAAGTGTCCTGCAGGTCTTCAACCCTTAGTTTGATCGTCCCATGGTAGATGTAGTCCACCAGCGACTGGAAGACTGGTGCACTGACATCCTTCAGCTCAATATTACGATCATAAGTTTCTCTAAGGTTAGAGGTGAACATGGACCTGAAGAAGCAGCTTTGTGCAGAAAGCACCAGGCGGTGAAGCTGGAACTCTTTGCTGTCCACAGTGATGGTGACATCTGCAAACAAACCATCCTCCAGACACAAGTCCATGATGCTCTTCACAACACGGCTGGAATGGGAGCTATCTGTGAAGGTGTAGCCCTGGAAGTAGTTTTCATCCCCTGATGGACCTCCAACACTGTAACCCCCGTCTTCACTGGACTCCATGGCGCCTATAAAATCTAAAGCAGCTTCACCTGAATACTAGATGAATGACTTACTGGATCAGCTGTCCCTCAGATGGATTCATTCATGTAGTTTTAATTGTCGACTGGGAGGCTGGGATTTGCCTTAGGATATAACACTCAGTAGGCTCTAAAATTGCTTTCAGATTGATTTAAAGCCATATGTAGAATTCTTTATGAATAAAAAACTGCTGCTTGCTATCTACACAAAAAGTATTCCAAATAGTTTAATAAGATATTTATAGATGGTTTTGCATTTATACGGTTCCATCAGAACTGATCGACTTGGTATTCGAATCAGCGCAGTTCGCTCAGTCAAATTATGGCCATCTATGGTAAACTGGCCAGCTATGTAGCTAATGCTAACTTAAGCCATTTAGATTAAGGTCTGTTTCAGTTTCACCATCCTAATGAGTCCACAATCGAGAAAACGGTGTGCCATATGTAAAACTGTAGACAGCACACGCGCGTTATCATTTATAAATGTTAGCATGTGTTAAATCTTTGCCATACCAGAAGACTGCTTGTGAGCTTCAGGAAGTAAACAGCACATTCTTCGTATTGACGTCACCGCGTGTTTACGCGACTCTCTGCTGCGCCCGTGTGTTGGAGGCCTGTCATTGCATTGCATATCGAAAAAATATATACATTTTTAAACGTATTTTCAAGTAACTTAGCTTTTCATTCATCTCTATTACACAATATCATCTTACAATTATTTACAATAAAAAAAGAAATAGATATAAGTCACCATCTCTAGTAGTCGCATTTTTTCTCTCCCAGTTTGGCTCAAATTGTGTTTTTCCGCAGGTGAAAAAATGCGACGCACTAAAGACTGTCTAACTCGGGAATCCCGTTTTTGTGGGGCTAAAACGGATGACGACTGAAAGCTGCGTGAATCAAGTGCAGTTTTATTTTTGTTGCAATGTTGTTGACTCAGATCAAAGTGGTATGTGTTGTCCTGTGCCTCATTGGCTTCAGGGAGCCCTGGAATACCTCAGGTAAAGACTTTCAACTTAAAGAGACGACATGTGCAGTTCTTCTGTTTAAATACTTAAATCTTTGTTGTTATACACCTTTATGTAGATTAATCATATGTGCAGGCTTGTTTTCCTTGTGTGATCATAATAGTAGTACTTGATTTTATTAGCTATTCCAGTGCTGTTGGACTGTGGCACTGGCACTTCTGTGGCATGTTGGACATGATTTCTGCCAACCGTGACGTCAGAGTCGCATATTTTCCCTTTATTTTCTGCAAGCGCTATTTGATGCTTAAAACGTTGGTTTTGTTTTACTCATACTCAGTTTATCATGGCATTGCTCACATAGCTCTGAATAGCTCAGACTTGTTTGTCTTACAGCTCAAGTTTAATGCTTTTCATGTAACTCATGAGTCTGTGCTATCATGCAGATGTTACAGCGGTTCTGCACGGAGGACTCGCACATCAAGGCTTTATCAGATCTGTAAATGATGCTAACCTGATGTTTGAGGTAAGAAGGTATAGCTGTAATACATTCCACAAAGCAATAAAAGCCACACTTCATTTTACCATATGTGACCCTGGACCACAAAACCACATTTCTTTTTTATTGAGATTTATACATCATCTGAAAGCTGAATAAATAAGCTTTGTTAGGATAGGACAATATTTGGCCGGGATACAACTATCTGAAAATCTGGAATCTGAGGGTGGGAAAAAAAAAAAATCTAAATATTGAGAAAATCTCCTTTAAAGTTGTCCAGATAAAGTTCTTAGCAATGCATATTACTAATAAAAAATTAAGTTTTGATATATTTACGGTAGGAAATTTACAAAATATCTTCATGGAACATGATCTTTACTTAATATTCTAATGATTTTTGGCATAAAAGAAAAATAATAAATAATTTTGACCCATACAATGTATTTTTGGCCATTGCTACAAATATACCGTGCTACTTATGACTGGTTGTGTGGTCCAGGGTCACATATATTGATGTACAGTAATTAAATTCATTATTGTAGTGAACACATTCATTTATTTCAAAGATTTATTTAAAAACTATATTTAATACTATAGCAGTGTGTCACTGGAATGATACAATTTCTCTTAAATACACTTTGAGGTGCTTTTTTATGACCATTTTTAATATGAAACTTAATAGCCTTTATTGTACATAAAATGTTAAGCAGAAAATCATTCTACATTTCATCTAAAATATTTTAAACATTTCTAATTGCTCCATAAGTATTATGCACGCAATTTTTATAACTATGTATTGAGAGACTACATGGAATATTTAATCGGTTCTCACACTCCTGGACTGTTTAAGCAAAATGCTAAATAAATACTATGATTATAATCTTATGATCTAACTAAACTACAAATATAGACAATTGCTGAAGAAACAACTCTATGGAGTCCCAAAGGGCACATAGTGATGGAAAACATGAGATAGAAGGAATGTATTTTTAATAATAATCATGTAATTATATTTTCTGAATTTGCAAGCAAAACGTTTGTTCCCCAAGAAACTTTGCATTTGCTCACAAGAATGTTGTTTTCCAAGAAACTCAAGAAATTTTTACATTTCAGTGCTATTGTTAGCAAAGGCACATTTAAACACAATATTTTTGCAAGCAAACATAAGCTAATTTTCCCCCCATCACCACATCGCCTAATGGGCTCCATACCATACAGATCAGCTCACAATCTTTTTTTTTTTTAAATCCTAGTTCTTATGGAGAGGACTGCAGATTGATGCTGACAATAATGTTGTCATGCGGGATCAAGAAATTGCATCGATGCGACAAGGGCGAGCTTTCTTATCTCTTATAAATGACAGTATCCCAAAGACTGTCTCTGCAATGGAGAAGTTACTGGCTATGCTGGAAGAGCAAGACAACTCTTTCACTCAGACCCGTTTTGAGACCCTCCTCCTCGGGACTATCTATTCAGCCTACCAGGCACAAAACCAGAGGCTAGAGTCGGAGCAGCAGGCCTGGATGGATATTCTTGGTCGTTTTGCAAATGTTACTTTCGTTCAGCTACGCAAGTCTTAACTAACAATAAACATACCAGTGATTCACAAGTTCACACGTACAGAAAATCAGATAAAGAGTGTGCATATTTGGCGTGCTGTCCGAGGGGAGGGCTCTGAGCTCGGAATTTGGCCTGAACCCAGAGTACTCACCCATATTCTAGACTGGGATAGGAAAAGTCGAGTGAGGAGTTGGGGTGGTGAAGGGATGCTGGAAACTGTTGAGGGACAGAGGGGAGTCTG
>NW_015629065.1:593042-595896 GCF_001515625.1 Sinocyclocheilus rhinocerous
ATATATATATATATATATATATATATATATATATATATATATGGGGCCTCCTCTCGTGCTGATTGGGTAGATTAGATTATCTGAACATGTTCCTCCCAAACTTTGTTAAATAAACATCATTTAAAGTAACATCCTGATTATTTGTACCTGGTTTATATGACTCAAAGAATATGAACCTCTTATTACACTAATAAAGACACATGACATGAAGTTTCTAATGTAAAAAAGTACAAAAGTTTATTTTGAACAGAATATACATATTTTAGGCCCTATAAAAGGTAACAAAACAAGTCTGTATTTAAATTTTTGTTGTTCCAGGATTTATATATTGACATGAGCCTGAACCTGAGTATCTAGTTTTAAAGTTCAGTGTATTCTCTCTCACTTTTTCTTTGCTTTTGATGTCTTGCATTCTGTCTTGCTCTTGGTTTTGGACTTGGTCTCTGTTGATGATGCCAGCTTTTTCTTGAGCTTGGCATCATCAGCAGCCGCTCTTCTGTCTCTATTTGTGCGCTGCTGAGTGCTACGCTGGGATCTGGAGGTTCCAGGTCTGCCTCCACTGTCCTCCACTGTCTCCATTGTTTGTTTCCCATTAACACTGTTCAGTGTGTCCTCTCGGTTCCAGATCAAAATGTTATAGCCTGTAATTAAAGTGTACAACTTTTCAAAGTAATTATACCTACTATCGCTCATGACTACTATGATTATAAACAGTAAATTATATTTTACCCATTCCAGAAGCCAGCACATCTCCAGCTGGACTAAACTTGTTGAGCTGAAATAAAATAAACATGTAATATTATAGTGGTGCCTGCAATCAGATATCAAGTCCATCTACGATTATATATAGACTACCGTTCAAAACATTTTTAAAAGAAGTCTCTTATGGTCGCCAAATCTTTAATAATTTTATTAAAAATACATAAAAAAAACAGTAATGTTGTGAAATATTTTTACAATTTGACTAACTTTTTAATATATTTTAAAATGTCAAGCGTCACATGATCCTTCTGAAAACATAAGCTGATTTGGAGCTCAAGAAACATTTGATCAATACTTAAAGCTGTGCCTTAATATTTTTGTGGAAATCATGATCATTTTTCTTTATTATTTGATAAACAGAAAATTCAAAAGAACAGCATTTATCTGACATAGAAATCTTTTCTAATATTCTAAGGGTGCTTTCACACTAGCACTTTTGGTGCGCACCCACGAACCGTACCCGAGTCCGCTTAAAAGTGGTGGTCTGGGGTACGGTTCATGTGAACTCCGGTACGGTTCGCTGCTGATGTGAACGGAATCGTACCAAATCTTATATATAGACTACCGTTCAAAACATTTTTAAAAGAAGTCTCTTATGGTCGCCAAATCTTTAATAATTTTATTAAAAATACATTAAAAAAACAGTAATGTTGTGAAATATTTTTACAATTTGACTAACTTTTTAATATATTTTAAAATGTCAAGTGTCACATGATCCTTCTGAAAACATAAGCTGATTTGGAGCTCAAGAAACATTTTATCAATACTTAAAGCTGTGCCTTAATATTTTTGTGGAAATCATGATCATTTTTCTTTATTATTTGATAAACAGAAAATTCAAAAGAACAGCATTTATCTGACATAGAAATCTTTTCTAATATTCTAAGGGTGCTTTCACACTAGCACTTTTGGTGCGCACCCACGAACCGTACCCGAGTCCGCTTAAAAGTGGTGGTCTGGGGTACGGTTCATGTGAACTCCGGTACGGTTCGCTGCTGATGTGAACGGAATCGTACCAAATCACGGAAGTGAACCGCTATTAATGACGTATTATTTGATAAAAAAATGTGTGTTTGTGTTTCACTCACTTTCCTGACGAGCATGACTGACGCGCTCCAAGCAGAGAGCTGTATATCTTATTTCTGTTCGCCTTCAGAATTCTTTAGAGCATTTGCAGTACATTCGTAAGACAGACGTAAGTGCCGTTATGTACTGAAGCTTTGGAAACAAAACCAATTGTTCAAAAACATAAATATATAAAAATGAAGAGAGCAACTATGCATTTTACTGCCTTCTCCTGCGCCGTCGTTACTAAGCAATGGGGTAAACAGCTGCTGGCTTGATGACGCGAACCACGGTTCGGACCAAATAAAATTATTTGAAAACAGTCCAGTGGGGGCAGAGGGGAGGGGGAAGCAATCGAACTCTGGTTCGGACCAGGCAAGCAAACCAAGTGTGAACGCACCCTAAATGTCTTCACTCTCATTTTTGATCAATTTACTGCAGCCTCGCTGAATCAAAGTATTAATTTATTTTAAAAAAATCTTACTGACTCCAGACTTTTGACTGGTAGTGTATACATTTTTAGGAATTCTAATTAACATTTTAATTTTTTTTTAATATTTAAAAGAAAAAACATTCTTACAGATATGATACCAGCAGCATTGGGGTCTCTCAGCTGATGCACAAGCCCACCACTGTTGGCATCATAAATGTCAATAGTTCTCTTGTCATTGATTAATACTTGATCATCTGGGTAACGACCAGCCACGATGAGGTCATACATAGGATGCCAGGTTGCCTGATGGAAGAAATTTTGCAAAACTAAACTCTAGGACATCAATAGTCCTGCATCTCTGAGATGCCTGTAAACTTGATTACAACATAAACAACATGGGAAAAAAGCCAAGCAAGTGAAACTTGCAGTTTAGGCTAAAGGAACTCTTACCTTGATGGGTGTTAAGTGCTGGAACTGTCGATGAGGATGAACAATTATTTGATGAGGTTTAGACCAGTCATATGAACAATATACCCTGATCTGGTTCCTCTGGTCTGTAGTCAGGAGCTTGGTGCTGTCTGTTGGATTAAAGTA
>NW_015629065.1:596427-680585 GCF_001515625.1 Sinocyclocheilus rhinocerous
TTCTTTAGAGCATTTGCAGTACATTCGTAAGACAGACGTAAGTGCCGTTATGTACTGAAGCTTTGGAAACAAAACCAATTGTTCAAAAACATAAATATATAAAAATGAAGAGAGCAACTATGCATTTTACTGCCTTCTCCTGCGCCGTCGTTACTAAGCAATGGGGTAAACAGCTGCTGGCTTGATGACGCGAACCACGGTTCGGACCAAATAAAATTATTTGAAAACAGTCCAGTGGGGGCAGAGGGGAGGGGGAAGCAATCGAACTCTGGTTCGGACCAGGCAAGCAAACCAAGTGTGAACGCACCCTAAATGTCTTCACTCTCATTTTTGATCAATTTACTGCAGCCTCGCTGAATCAAAGTATTAATTTATTTTAAAAAAATCTTACTGACTCCAGACTTTTGACTGGTAGTGTATACATTTTTAGGAATTCTAATTAACATTTTAATTTTTTTTTTATATTTAAAAGAAAAAACATTCTTACAGATATGATACCAGCAGCATTGGGGTCTCTCAGCTGATGCACAAGCCCACCACTGTTGGCATCATAAATGTCAATAGTTCTCTTGTCATTGATTAATACTTGATCATCTGGGTAACGACCAGCCACGATGAGGTCATACATAGGATGCCAGGTTGCCTGATGGAAGAAATTTTGCAAAACTAAACTCTAGGACATCAATAGTCCTGCATCTCTGAGATGCCTGTAAACTTGATTACAACATAAACAACATGGGAAAAAAGCCAAGCAAGTGAAACTTGCAGTTTAGGCTAAAGGAACTCTTACCTTGATGGGTGTTAAGTGCTGGAACTGTCGATGAGGATGAACAATTATTTGATGAGGTTTAGACCAGTCATATGAACAATATACCCTGATCTGGTTCCTCTGGTCTGTAGTCAGGAGCTTGGTGCTGTCTGTTGGATTAAAGTAGGCTGAAAGAAAAAGAACATTAATTTCAATTAATTTGCACTGTACAGTTTAGAGACATTTATTACTTCTTCCCCTCCTCAATTTAATAGTCATATATATAGTCTCTTACCAGAATTGACTGGTTTTTCATGAGGCAATTCAGTGATATAACTGCTTTTGTCTTTAATATTTCTGAGGTCCCACAGCTTGACTGTAGCATCAACAGAGGATGTAGCCATCAGCCAATCACAACGAGGGTTGAATTCTGCATGGGTCACTTTGGCTTTGTGCAGTTTCTCTTTGAAAATCTAAATGTTTTTGAAAATACGAATATCGGACAGCTTTATTCTTGATTTTGGCAATGAGAATTGATTTAGATATTCCCTCACTTACCTCATGTCCATCAAGGCCAAACAGAAGTAGTCGTCCAGTATTGTCTCCAGTCACAAGCATCTGACGACTAACAGACACGTCCACACAGCAGTACCAGTAACTGGGAGAGTGACATTTGTGGCATTAAAACTATATATACACAAACATATCTTAACACGATATCCCATTTATACCTAATAATGGCAGTGAAAGGGATGGGCTTTAAAAAGTGTTTCCATATTTAAGAGCCAACGGAATCAAACACTGATAACTGATGTTGAACTCGCACACTTATACTATAATTCAGCTGAACGAACAGAAGTGCCCAACAACAGGACAGAAGTATCAGGTCAACTTCAAGTTCAATTTAAAAGTATTTTAAATCTCGGTGTGGTCTATGTTTCTTTGAGAGCAAATGGGAGAACTACCATAACTGCTAATAAAGGAACTCGCTTACTCCCATGAATCTGTTTTGGCAAAGACTTGTACAACTGATCCACTGAAATCCCGAAGGGTGGTAGCACCCCAAATAGATGAGATGAACAGCTGATTGGTATTGAATTGGTTAAACTTCATGCCTGTTATTGCATCCCCAGGACCCATCTGGAAGAACAGAGGAGAAAATCTCAGCAGTTGCTAAAATTGCATCTTTGATCTATTGTAATCTGAGCAAATGCTAAAATTTACTTTTACACTCAGAAAAAAAGGTACAAAGATGTCACAGTGACAGTACATCTTTGTACCTTACTTACCCCTAAATAGTACATATTAGTACCCAAAGTGAACATATTTGTACCGTTTGAAAGGTCCCCAGTGACAGTTTTGTACTTTTTTCTGTGAGTGTACAGTACTACATTTAATGGTATATAGACAATTTATTAGCTATTTATGCATTTATATTGAATTTTTTATTTCAAGTGAGTTAACCATTTATATCAGTAAACTACCCTGCAGAGGAACAAGAGTATAAGAGTATAAATTTCACAGTAATTTGATTTTACGGAAACCCCAAAAGTATTTGGACACTTAAAATGTATGTCATTGCATAATTAGATAAATTTCAAACCATGATGCATCTGCGAACAAATGATTCTAAACATTTTCTCAGAAGTAACTTCACTTTCCTGAGTCATGTTTACAATTTCTAGAAAGTGAAAGGGTCCAGATTTCTAAAAACTACAAAGTGTCCAAATATTTTTTATCTTCATTTTGAACATTATATTCTTCACTTCAATCGGGCTTTATCTCACCCCCTGTATGAAGGTTCTCTTATTCAGCATATCATAATCCCACAGGATGATGTCTCCACCCTTGGAGCCCACTGCAACAGTGGTGGGATGGTTGGGATGCCATTCCAGACAAGTGACCCTCCGATCGAAGGGGCTGGCTGTGCGGTGAAGTTTGTAGGCTCTAAGTGAGCGTATAAAAGGCTCTTGCAGACACTATAAAGCAATGGGGAGTGTTACATAATACTGTAATATTTGTAGAAAATTTACACCAGTTTTCTATAAAGTTCACAAGTACATTATATAGTACATTATATACAGTGGTGGCCAAAATTACTAGAACACTAGTATTTTCACCAGCTAAAAATGGTTTTATATCAGTAATTTCTATCTTTTGCTGTAGTGTGTCAGTAGGAAATATCAGTTTACATTTCCAAACATTCATTTTGCCATTAATTGTAATAATTCAGTGAGATTTTTGTTTGCACAAGGAGTTTGAGAACAGCCAGTGCTCCACACAGAGATCTGATCTCATCATAAGTCTGTCTGGAATGATATGAAGAAACAGAACAAACTGAGACAGACTAAATCCAGAAGAACTGTGGCAACATATCCAAGATGCTTCAAGAAACCTACCAAAGCTACAGTACTGTTAAAAGTTTTAGACACTTGTGTAAAAATGCTGTAAAATGAGGATGCTGTCAAAAAGAATGTCATAAATAGATTTTCTTTATCAATTAACTTTATGAACTAAATTAAATCAACATTTGCTGTGACCATCCTTTGCGTTCAAAGCAGCTTTTGCCCTAGGTGCACTTGCGCATAGTTTTGCAGGTAGCTTTGCAGGTAGGTCTCTTGAAGTGTCTTGGAGACGTTGCCACAGTTCTTCTGGATTTAGTCTGTCTCAGTTCATTCTGTTTCTTCATGTAATTCCAGACAGACGGTAATGTGCATTATGTGCTTGTCATCACCTGGCGCAGTTGAGCATGGATGCTCTGTCCCAAGGAGCTTTTGTAAATGTAGTGAAGGATACTTGTTTGTCCCACTTTTTTCTGAGCTCCAATCCATTTGACACTTGCTTGTATGTAGGTTTCTGTTACATTACACAAATACAGTTTAGCTCATTAGACAATTTTGATTAATGACTGGTTAGTCCTGTAAACAAGTTGTTTTTCATTCATAAATTCAACTCTTTGCATATTTAAACAAAATTGTGCAATTATTCATTATTCGCAGCTTTACTTACCAGTTTTTTGCGCCGTCTTGCCTTCTTTTTTGGCTTTCAGCTTCTTGGAGAGTGTTTCAGTTTGTTCTTCATTCGGTCTTTTCTTTGAATTGACTATCTTCGTCTGCTTCGATGCAGAGGAATCTGTCTGAGCCCTTCCTCGCGCCATTAAAAGTCTACTTTCTCTTTGAAAGAGGTCGACAAAGACATTGCATGTCAAATATATCACTGTTGCAAATTATAGATACAATCCGATCGACTGATGCACTTACTTTCTTACCTGCAGATGTAAAACGATCTACATTACATTCACCATCAGATCGGGATATCGGGTCACAGATCAACACCGCTACACGTGCACAGACACGCATTTTGGCTACATTCAGTGACGTAAGAAACCTAATGTTTTGTAACGTTACGCGCAATACAGAATGTGTCCACTAGAGATGCCACTAAATGTTGGCAAGTATCCACATACTTTGAGCAAATCGTGAACACGTTTTTTATTCAAAATAAATTATGACTGTGATTTAGTTCATTTCTGATTTAAATATTTAAATTTTTTAAAGATATGAAAATATACTGCAGTAGAAATATTCATAAATTCCTGGCACCTTCGCTGTTTAGTGTACAAAAATATTGCCTGAAAACTCAATTGCAATTGCTTACTTTCATAAATGTTAATTGCAGCCTCAGTTCAAACTAATAATACGAGCATAATATAATACTATGTAATTATAATTGAGATATAATATTTAGAATTGAATTGAATTGAATACAATATATTGCATTCATTTTTAGCCGAGTTTGGGGGCATGAAAATATTAAAACAAACAAACAAACAAAATCTTTAGACAAAAAAATAAAATAAAATTTTTATATATATATATATATATATATATAAAAACAGATACTACAAACATCTGTAAAACAATACCACTTCTTTGATGGGCGTCGCGTTGTGCTTGTAGTGGGAGAATTCAGCGTCTTGGATACGGCGCGTTCATGAGAGTATGCTGGCCAATCACAGAAGCCCAGGGACCTACAGCTGACAACGAAAACAAAGAAAGGCATGTTTTTCCTCCCACTCTCTACTCATTGTCGGGAAGGAAAAAATCAAACAATCACTGTATGTTGTTTATTCAGTTCACACACTAAACGTCGAAAGCACATATACATCTGAAGGTAAGTGTGCCAACGAACAGACTTGAGATGCATATCTATGTGAATAAAATAAAATAAGAGGTTTTAATAAGTAGTAGGTATTTAGGCATTTTATGAGGTATATCATTATTATGTATATAACAAAAAAAATTAATTCAAGAATTTGATCCACGTGTTGTTCATCATGAGTGATGATCTTCACTTGAAACAGTTTTTGTGCTTTGGTGTGTGACGGTCTAGAAGCGTTCCCACATATTTTTGCCGTACACTAATCAAACCAATAATCACAATCAGTATTTGAAATGCATATGCTAAAAAACAATCACTGCTTTGAGTAAATGTACTGAAGTGGTTGGATTCACTAGTTAAACATTTTCTTCCACACATAAACCTGTATGCTTTAACTTTTTGTTCAGTGTGTTCTGGTGTCTTCAAGTTCAGTGTGTTCTAGTTCACTGTAGTCGCCAAAGGCAACCAAATGTACCTTATTGTTCACTATTTAATGATATTGCCCAGTGCAAGTTATGAGTTACATTTACTTGTTATCTTCTCAATGTAAGTATTTTTGTGCTTTTTGCACATAACAACAATTAGAACCCAATATGAGGTGTATTTATATTCAGGTATTCTATGGAATACATTTTTTCCCCCACAATATGAGCTCTGATACACCAGTCATGTTATCTTTAGTATTTAACACACCCCTCTATTGTCTGTTGGACAATGATTAATCTATTGAAGGTTTTACTACCTAACAACAAAAGTGTCAAGTTACTGTACAGTATATCCAACTGTTAAAGATATATGTGATTTTTTCCCCTCAGCTCCCCTTCCCAGTCGAAATTAATGTTTTACTAACACTTGTGAACTTGAGGTAGAGATGGTGATTTTCAGGTAGCCGTTCTTCAGTCAGAATAAATATGAGAATAATAGGGTTTAATGATTAAATTTGTGTTTATTCAGGCAGGTAAAATTGTAGCCACAAGGTTTATAACTAGGGTTAGATAACCCTGTCTATTGCACTGCTGCTCATAACAGCTTTGTGAAAGGCTGTTGTAGACATTTAGTTTCTCCATCTCCAGTGTTTTGTTAAACAGCAACACATGTGTTTTTCCACATGAACAGCTTTATGTTCAAGATTCATTGATTTAAAACATAATATTGAATTTGTTAACTCCCATAGGCACACTTAGGGAGGGGTTTTATAGAAAGATCCTGAGTTGGTGACTGGACTGTGAGATATTATAATAAAGAAGAACACTAAAGAGAAAAAGTCCAAAGCAATCACAGGGAATCAAGAAACTCTGTAGATGGCTGATGGTCTCTCCACCTTGTAATTGCTGGACCCTCCTCTACTATGCTCAGTCTCATCAAGCTACCTCAAGTGTTCACCATCAACCAAGTTCCAAAAGTAAGTTGTTTTTTTTTAATGCTGATGTTAATTCGCAAGAAATGCCATTGTTTTGCCCTGAATGTGTTGTATACTGGTTGTATACTTATCATGTCAGTCATGAACTTTTAAAGCAGATACATTATACATTAGATACATAATTGATAAATAAATACGATATTTGTTTCATTGTAGGTCTTCCATGAGGATGGCATCATTTCAGGTTATCGCCACCCATGCAGCTCTGCCAAAGACTGTGTGCTTAGTCTTTTCCAGCTAACGAATGAAACCCTCAATATTTGGACTCATTTTCTGCCTACATGGTAAATTATTTTTCAGCATTCAGCTTTTGATACATGTACATTAGCTAATGTTAAGAATTTCATTTAAGCTTCCTACAAGATTAACTTAATTAATACAATGTTAAATTATTTTTTAACTCTTTGCATTGAAGACTGAACTCCAGATTACTCATGTACAGTAAAACATTAGACATTGCTGAAAATGTCATTGTCATAGAGCCTTTTGCAAGGTCAACTTAATTGTTGCCACATTAATTTATACTATTTATAGGGTGCTTATATAAAATATAAAAAAACTTATATTTACAAATATTAAAAATATAAAATACTTTTTATTGCAAGAGCATTGATACCTCTGTTACACTGCAGCTTTTGATGCATGCTTGCATTTTTAGAATGTAATGTTTTTTTTGCGCAAGGTTTTTCTTATGGAAACTGACAGTAGTACTAGTGCAGGATGACTGGCAGGATCCTTTCACCTGGCCCTTGCTGGTGTTCCTTCTGTCATGCTGCGTGTACCCACTCGCTTCCAGCTGTGCTCATACCTTCAGTACCATGTCAGAGAGGGCCAGGCACATCTGCTTCTTCTTTGATTATGGAGCACTCAGCTTCTACAGCCTCGGTATGTAGAGAATATAACAGAACTAATGAGTAAATTTATATACTTATGTAATGTTTTTGTGACTGAATTATCCTAACTTTTTCTTTATTTGTGTATTTGATCGACCACAGGTTCTGCCATCACCTACTCTTCTTACTCATTTCCAGATAAATGGGTTAATAGCACATTTCACAAATACTATGTTCCTATAGCTGTTGTCAATTCTATTATCTCCACTGCACTGGCCTGCTACTCAAGGTAGGATAAGTAATCAATAAATCAAAAGTTGGTAATATTTCTAACCTGCTTTGTGGATTTTGACCTGAGTGGTATTAAAATAGAAAAACAATTAAAAGACTAAACACTTGTATTTCTTTGTTTTTAGACTTGGTTTACCATTCTTTCAGTATAATCATCACAGCATTAAAAGGTAATGTCTCTTTTGCATTTTAATCTTGACATTAAAAATTTTTACATTTTCAGTAAATGAACTGTATTCTCTTTTAGTTGTTCTGGAAAATTATATCAGAAACTCAGTAAATGTCTACGGATAATCGCCTTTGTCTATCCATATCTCTTTGACAACATCCCTCTCTTTTATAGAGTGAGTGTTTTGGGTTATTTTGCAAAAATTTTTACTCATTGTTTTGGCTGTTTGTAATAAATGTGACACTGAGGAAAGTTAATTCATTTAAAGTACTTTCTGCCTTCATTTATAGATCTTTGTGTGCGCTGGTGAGGGTTGCACTGTTAATGAAGCCAATACTGTTCACTATCAGCACACGTCATTGGCTGTCCTCACTGGCTTTCTTTTTGCCACACACCTGCCTGAACGCTTGGCTCCTGGCAGTTTTGACTACATAGGTACATCTACAGATCCCTGCATTCTCTTTAAACTAAGAATCATGAATTCAGAACATATGGCACTAGTGGGATGCTTTTGAAGCTCAGTAAAGTCTATTCATTCTAAACTGTGGTTCATTTATGCATCCTTCACAGGTCACAGTCATCAGCTCTTTCACGTGTTCGCTATTATTGGCACGTATTTCCAGATGACTGCCATCGAACTTGACATGGCTGCACGAAAGCAGTGGCTTCATGCTCATTTGCCACCAGTCACCCTTTCAGACACTGTGGGAGCTGCATTCTTTAGTGTGGTCTGCGGCCTTTGTATAGTATATGGCTTCAGTCTGGCACTTTTCTCCACTAGAGGTGTAAAGGACAAATTCATTTGAATTGTGACATTTGATAAGGTTACTCAGAGTCAGGGCAGCTAAGTTAGTTTCCTTTAAAACGGAGTATATTGTATATATTGTAGCCATGTGTTCAATGGCAACAATTTCAGGAAGATTTTATGTAAATTGGAAGAGTATAAGACTGTATAATTGGATTATTTTGTATGTTTGATTCATGTTTTTGTAATGAGTGTCATTTGTTTTCTCTACTTCTAATCATGCTTAACATTTGCACAATTTCAAAGCACATTTCCATGTATTTGAAGCACATGAATCAAACTATATTATCATCGTTTTTACAAGTGACTTTTTATAATCAGTCTTTTTGAAAACTGTAAAACCTTATGTGTACAATCTTTATCTTTCTTATAAATAAATCTTGTTAATATGTAAAGTTTTGTTATTTTTACTAAATAAAACTATGCAATGAAAACTATTTGATAGCTTATATATATTTTATAGAATATAACGTAGATTATATTAGTTTAGCCTATACAATATACGCTATATACATTTTTTGGTATTAATACATTTATATATTAACCGTTAATACAATATATTCTATATACTATTTTTATATTAATACTTTTATATATTAACTATTAGACAAAACTAGACATTAGTTGCTTGTCGGCAGAAAAGCTTTGCATGTTGTTTTTCCTTGTTTATTTCAGTGTGTCGATTCTGGATACAACCGGAAATTGTCAACAGCATATCAGGCGGAGCTTAGGGCGGGACATCCGGTCATCTAAGACGTGGCTGAGCTCGCTGATTGGTCACATTTGAAAAATCGGTTTCTGACGCAGTGGAGGGAACGTTTGTAATTCGGAATTTGCATACGAACAAGAAGGCAACGGCGTCGCGGAATTAAACTAAAACATCGCAACATGATTAGGCAAGCGTAAGTGTTTTATACCTGTTTTGTACTGTTGATATATTAGACCGATAACGAGTTATTAAACGTCCTTTATTAACTCATAAGCGAGTTTGTTTTCATATGAAAGTCTTTGAGTGGTTGTAGCAGACATTTCTTAACTTACTCGCCGCGTCTATTTAACGTTATTGATCCATTGTTTGTTTGTACTTTATGCTTAGTTCATAATCCCGCTCCATGTTTTAAGTTTTCTGTTTATATCAGTAGTTTCGTTATATGTTTGCCAATTATTATTATTATTAAAAAACGATATGCACCAAGCGCTTGGTTTCCTAAATGTCAGCGTTTCAATTCAGGTATTAACTTGGTTAAGTAATAAGCTGTTCGCGTTTTCCTATTGTAACTCCTAAAACATAGTTTGTAGGTAACGTTAGTTAGAATTTTCTTTCAACCATAAGCATACTCTTTTTACTTGAACCATATAACGTTATATTTTTTGCTTGGTGTCTATTTTTTTTGCTTTTGTAACAGGAAGGGCAAGACCCCCCGCCGCCCCCCTCCAAAAAAGCCTTCCAACAACCAGAAGGACCCTGTTGGAGTATGTTGTAACTTTTTGTTCACATTAGGATAATGAAAATCCTGACCAGTATATTCATTTGAGATGTGTTTGGCAGGTGTATTGTCGCGTGCGGCCACTGGGTGCAGAAGATGTGGAATGCTGTATCGAGGTTATAAGCAACACCACCATTCAGTTACATGCTCCCGATGGGCTCAAAGCCAACAGAAATGGTGAATTCAAAGAGGTGAGTGCCTCTGCTCTCATTTTGCCAATTAGGATTATTTAAAACAAGATTTTCTTCTTTGTCATGCCTCTCCAATACGGTTTGAGTTTTTCTTCTGTGCAACACAAAGGTGAATTTTGTAGTAGCACTTTTCTATGTAATGAAAGTTTAAGAGTATTAGTTGGGTTGTCAGTGGTCAGTATGACGTGTTTGCACTTTTGAGTCTTATCTTTTCAATTAACTGCTTAATCCACTTTGCAAAACTGTTGTATCATTTTGTGATCTTGGGAAAGGTCAAATAACCTTAAATCAAGTTACATTTACGTGAGATGCAAAATAAATATATCAAGCCTTGTTTTCTAAAAAAAATAAATAAAGAGAGAGAGAAAAGGAAAAAAAAGAAACATTAAGAGAATTTAAAGGGATAGTTCATCCAAAAATAAAAATTCTGTCATTAATTACTCACCCTCATGTCATTCCAAACCTGTAAGACCTTCGGTCATCTTCAGAACAGAAATTAAGCTATTTTTGATTAAATCTGAGAGCTTTCTGACCCTGCATAGATGGCAATGCAACTGAAATGTTCCCTGACTCGGAAACGTAGTAAGGACTTTGGTAAAATTGTCCGTGACATCAGTGGTTCAACCAGAATTTTATGAAGCTACGAGAATACTTTTTGTGCACTAAGAAAACAAAAATAACAACTTCAACATTTCTTCTCCTTTATGTCACTCTAGGGCGCCATTATGGAGAGTACCACGACTCATTGCGTTGTTTACGTGTGGAGGTACTCTATAATAGCGGAAGATGTGATTTTGGAGGAGAAGAATTGTTGAATAAAGTCATTATTTTGCATCTCATATGGACTGTTTTACCGATGTCCTTACTACGTGTCTGGGAACATTTCAGTTTATTTGCTGTCTATGCAGGGTCAGAAAGCTCTCAGATTTAATAAAAAAATCTTAATTTCTTTTCCATAGATGAACAGAAGTCTTAAGGGTTTAGAACGACATGAGGGTGAGTAATTAATGACAGAATTTAGATTTTTGGGTGGAGTATCACTTTAAGTAAATTTCTGTTAATGGGGTATGAAATCTCTTTAAGTGTGTTTTTCTGAGCCCGCTGGCAGGTATTTGTTCTTGTTTTAATCAAACTCACAATTTCTCAGAAAACAAGGCATCTTATGTCATTTTGCTTAAGTAAATCTTTAAACATTTGTACTGGAAAACAAAGACAAAAATACTGAGGAAAAACATCACTTTTTTGCAGATAAAGTAAAAGTTATGGTTATTTCCATATTGTAGTGGTTGGGAACAGAGGTATTCAATCCCTAGATGCTCCCTAGATGTTTGTTTACATATTGGTGTATTATGATCCCTTTAATTTATTCCTTCAACTTTTTTTTTTTTGTCCTCAAGTCTTAAAATTTACTATCATAAAATGTGCAGAATAGTTGGAAACCAGTTAGGCTTTGTTGGAGTACTGAAATTAACTATACTTTCTTTTAGACACAATATTCCTTCAAAAAAGTGTTTGGAATTAAAACGACACAGGGGGAATTATTTGAAGATGTTGCCAAACCTCTAGTAGAAGACATCATTCACTGTAAAAATGGTAAATATACTTTTCTGTACACTTGTTGATTATCAAGATTATTATTATTATTTAAAAACAACCCGACTGACTGCAGTTTTCTTCTTGAACTAGGTCTGTTGTTCACCTATGGTGTCACTGGCAGTGGTAAAACTTATACAATGACTGGCTCACCTGGTCAAGGTGGGCTGCTTCCGCGTTCACTCGACATGATCTTCAACAGCATCGGCCCCTACCAGGCCAAGAGATATGTAAGCAAATTCATCAAGTACATTTATTCCGTTATGTAAACTTTCCCATCCTTGAGCTACCTTGATCTTTCCCTCATCGGGTTTTCAAGCCTGATGATAAAAATGGCATGGAGGTGCAGAATCAGGTGGATGCGCTCTTGGACCGACAGAAGCGAGACAGCCAGACAACTGTACCGAAGACCCCAACAACAAGGTTAAAGTAATTAAGGTTACAAAGTGCCTAATCTGTTTTAAATTAAATATAGTGAATTTTTATATGCTGTTCTTGTTTTGTAGGCGAATTGACCCTGAGTTTGCTGACATGATCAGCCCAGAGGAGGCTTGTAAGGCAGATGGAGTGGATGAAGACAGCAGCTACAGTGTCTTTGTCTCTTACATTGAGATTTACAACAACTACATCTATGATCTTTTGGAAGAGACTCCCATTGACCCAATAAAACCCAAGTAAGTTGGCTAAGTTTACTGTTTTACTGTGTTTTTGATCCAATAAATGCAGCCTTTGTCAGCATAAGAGCCTTCTTTCAAAAACCATTTTCAAAAAACTGTATCGACTCCGAACCATTAAGGCCTGTTCACACCAAGCACGATAACTATAAAGATAACGATAAAGATATAGTTCTAAAAATCGTTCTCAATATTAATGAATAGCAGAGTCCACACCACAACTATAACGATAAAGGCACAGAGAAACGATATCGTTGGAATCACTTCCAGAACGTTTTTTTTCCAGCTGACAACAAGTTCGAGAATTTAAAGCGGCAGACGCACATGCGCTTAGAATAAACAGACGATATCGTTCACTGGTGTGGACGCAAATATCTTTATAGTTATCGTTCTTGGTGTGAACGGGGCTTTAGTCTATGTAAAAATCTGCTCTACTTTAATTGGGTGTATCAGTAGTACCAATTTGTGGGTAACCATTGCTTTTTTTTTTTTTTGCTTAAATGTTTTCTCAATTGAAATTTTACTTTGACAACTGACACAAAGATTTTTTAATTTAGTTCCATTATTATTATTATTATTTTTTAAGTAATATCTATGAACTTAGTTTATATACGGTAGCGCATTGCTGCCACACACATTTTTTTTTCCCACTCAGTTATGTCGTAATAACGAGATGTTTTCTCGTTTTAACGACATCTTTTCTCGTTAATAGGGCTGGGTATCGATTCAGATGTCCTGATTCGATTGGATTTCGATTCGCAAGCTTTTGATTCTCGATTTTTTTGATTACATTCAGTGAATATAGTTTTAATACAAATGCTATTGATATTTCTAAAAAAATGAACAGTAAACATCAGTTTACAAATGGTGAATTAATAAAAAGAAATTAAGAACCACATGCCTGTATTTTAAACCTATTCTTTTTTTGTATAGGGTCCTTCGCTCACATAATGTACCATATAGCCTATTTATAATAACGGGTAAACATATCGTTTTTATGATGTTATTACGAGAAAAAAATGGCGTTTTAACGAGAAAAGATGTCGTCTTAACGAGAAAAGATGTTAAAACAAGAGAAGATGTTGTTAAAACGACATAACATCTCGTTATTACGACATAATTGAGTGGAAAAAATGTGTGTGGCAGCAATGCGTCACCGTATTTGTAGATCAATTGTATTTTGTTTTTTCATTAGGTGGAATGGTGCAGGCACACCTCTGAGAAACAACACGGAGTTCATGTACGTGGCCAGTGAAATCCATTCATAGATGGACTTGCTGCCTTTTGATAATGAGATTCCTTCCTTTGTGTAGCTGTACTATGCATCCTGTCTAATGCTTTCAAGTGCTTCTAGGGTGTCTGTGTCTGCTTTTGTCTTGGCTGTCTGTCTTGTGCTTTTGTTTTACTTGCTGGTAGGCGCCCATGCAGTGATTGAGCTTTGTTGCAATGTGGCTGATCAACTTGTTTTCCCTACTCTGTAAATACAGAAATGTTATCATACTGTGTTTCACATTTCAGACCACCCCAATCTAAAATACTGCGTGAAGATCAAAATCACAACATGTATGTGGCTGGGTGCACTGAGGTTGAGGTCAAGTCAACAGAGGAAGCTTTTGAAGTCTTTTGGAGAGGTAAGCTGATGTAGATGTTCACTTTTTTTTGTTTGTAATGTTTTGTTTGTAATTAGCACACAGAGCTATGAAGATATGTTGTATGAGATCTTTTGTTTTCTGAACACAGGTCAGAAGAAGCGCAGGATTGCAAACACGCAATTGAACCGTGAGTCCAGCCGCTCTCACAGTGTGTTCATTATTAAATTGGCACAAGCACCTCTGGATGCAGATGGAGACAATGTGCTTCAGGTCAGTTCTAATTCTAATGCCTTCAAGACTGTTTTTTGGAAATTTTGTAAATATGACTAACTAAAAATATAATTTTTAATACTAATGCAAAAAAGAAAAACATGCAGTTTTCCTGCTTCTGGTCTTGTTGCTGTGTTTTTTTTTTTTAATGATGTTTGTAGGGATTTGGCACCCCCTAGGGATAAAATGATTCAGAAATTTCACCTTAAATTTATACACCATAATAAGAGAGTCTGTCCTTGAGAACCTACAGTTTATGGGTAATTTCAGTTTGTAAATGCGAAGTCAGATAATGCATTTGGATGAATCATGTTTGATTCATTTTAAAGTGTTTTGAATTAATCATGAGATGTTAAAGGAATAGTTCACCCAAAGATAAAAATGATCTAGTCACACTTGTTTCAAACCCAGAAGACTCAAAGCTTAAAATATATTTTTAATGAAACTGGAATGGTTTCTGTCTCTCCACTTAAAGTCCATTCCACCGAAACAATGACGCTTCAACAGCATCATTGGTTCTTGCAGAAGCTCAAACCTGTTTGTGCGATGCACAAGATTGCTTCTTTTTGCCATATTTTTGCTTTGTGTAAATATTTTTGCTTTGCTTTTGCTCATATGTAAATAAATGCTTAAATTAAATCTTTCATATGAAGTGTCACTTTGAAAACTTGAATAAATTAAACTGATTGATTTATTTTGCATTCTTTTACAAATTCTTTCAAAGTTTTGTTGGAATGGAGGGACAGAAATCTAAAGTTTCATTTAAAAATCTTCATTGTGTTTAAAACATGAATGAAAATCTTATGAGTTTGGAACAGTGCAATGAGTAATTGATGGCAATTTTCATTTATGTAAGTACTACACCTTTACATGTGACATTTTGGCTCTACATTCTGAGATGTTTGGCTCTGAATTGTGACAGTAGAACCACTGAACAGCACTTATTGTTTTGTTCCCTTTTTCAGGATAAGAATCAGGTGAATGTGAGCCAGTTGTGTCTGGTTGATCTGGCTGGCAGTGAACGCACTAGCAGAACTCGAGCAGAGGGCAGCCGTCTCCGTGAAGCAGGTCAGGCAGCAGCACAAAGAACTACTTTTATTACCTTCAGGATTTCAGGGTTATGTTTTATGAAGACCATATGGGTTTCTTTCTCTCACAGGCAACATCAATCAATCTTTAATGACTCTGCGCACATGTATTGAAGTGCTAAGGGAGAATCAGATGTGTGGCACAAACAAGGTATACGATACATTAACTGACCATGTGATTGGTTAAAAAGGTTAGAAACATCAAAGGCACTCTTGACTTCTGTCCTCAGATGGTTCCGTACAGAGATTCCAAAGTGACCCATCTATTCAAGAACTACTTTGATGGAGAAGGCAAAGTGAGGATGGTTGTGTGTGTAAATCCAAAAGCTGATGATTATGAGGAGACCTTGGTAAGATAACGGGTCAAAAGATGGAGTCTTCCTCAGATGTATTCTACTTGCACTGTGACATTTGGGTTTCTCATCTGCGATCTAGCTGGTGATGCGCTTTGCTGAGATGACTCAGGAGGTTGAAGTGGCCCGGCCCGTTGACAGGCCCATCTGTGGCTTCGCTGCTGGTCGCCGACAGAGAAACCAGGCCTTCAAAGAGGAGCTTACCCGCAGGCTGGAGGAATGTGGTGGTCCTGTAGATGGTGTGTGTGAACTTGTTACATTCTCACAAAATGTGTTAACAAAAAATGTGCAGTTTCTTTAACATGCAGAGGTGATTCCATACTAAAGTCTCATACTGTGTTTTTTTTTTTTTTTTTTTTTTGGTATTGTAAATTTTTGGTCTGTGGCTTCGCTGCTGGTCGCCGACAGAGAAACCAGGCCTTCAAAGAGGAGCTTACCCGCAGGCTGGAGGAACGTGGTGGTCCTGTAGATGGTGTGTGTGTGAACTTGTTACATTCTCACAAAATGTGTGTTAACAAAAAATGTGCAGTTTCTTTAACATGCAGAGGTCATTCCATACTAAAGTCTCATACTGTGTTTTTTTTTTTGGTAATGTCAATTATGTGATTGTATTCTGTTACAGAGTCTCCAACAGTATTGAACCAGCTGCTTCAGTCCTTCCCTCCACTTCCTCCCTGTGTGATCTCTGGGCCTAACGATGATGTTACACTGCCCAGACTCATTGAGGCCCTGGAGAAGAGACACAAGATTCGACACATGATGATTGAGGAGTACAATAAAACTGGTAAAATCATCACTTTATTCAGAGCTGTTTAAATGGTATTTCAAGTGCAATGTTTTTCCAAATTTCTGCCATGATTCTGTTTCAGCCAAAATGCTGAAGTCTGTGCTTCAAGAGCAGGACAGCAACCTGCTCTCCAAGGAGAACTTTATCCAAGAGCAACGTGGCAAGCTTGGTGAAAAGGAAAAAATGATCCAAAACCAGAAGAATGAGATTGATCGTCTGGAAAAGAAATCCAAGATGCTGGAATACAAGGTATTTGCACCATCACAGAATCAGGATTTTAAAAAATGGAATTAAGTACAATAATTTTCAAAAGGTGTTTTTTTTTTTTTTTTTTCATTAAGAAATTAATACTTGTATTTAGCAAGGATATATTAAATTGATCAAAAGTGACAGAATTACATGTCTAATGTTATTTTGTTTTAAGTAAATTTGAAAAACAAATGAGTTACCACAAATCTTAAACGGCACAACTGTTTTCAACATTGATGGTAAAAATGTTTCTTAAGCACATGATCAGTATGTCAATTTCTGGTGGATTTCTAATGACTGCTGAAAACTCAGCTTTGCCATCATGGGAGTGTATTACACTTTAAAATGTATTAAATTAGAAAATGTATAGTTGTTGTTTCACTTATTACTTTTTTGTATTTTTGATCAAATGTAGCCTTGATGAGCATGAGTCTCTTTAAAGATTAGAACTTTTGAACAGTAGTGTATGAGTGTATGTCTGCCTGATAGCTTTATATCTGGCATTTACAACGCAAACTAAGCTACAATAATTATGGTTGGAATGACAGCTATTTTAAGTGTCATACTAACAAAAGTTCTGAATATGGCCTCTAATGCATCTGCAAAATGTTTCTCTGTTACAGATTGACATTCTACAGAAAACTACCAACATCTATGAAGAGGACAAGCGGTCTCTACAGCAGGAACTGGAGAGCAGAGAACAGAGGCTGCAAAGGGAAATGTCTGAAAAGAGACGCGTAGAAACACGCATGCAAGGCATTGTCACTGACGCCAAACTTAAGTGGGAGAAGGAGTGTGTGAGTGTCTTCCCATAGACCATATGCGAAACGATTTTTTTTTTTTGTCTGTGTAGAATTTAATTTGTTAGTGGTGTGATACATGCAGCTTTTTGTTCTCTACAGGAGAGGCGGGTAAATGCCAAGCAGCTGGAAATGCAGAATAAGCTGTGGGTGAAGGATGAGAAACTCAAACAGCTCAAAGCCATCGTGACTGAGGGAAAGACGGAGAACCGGCAGCCACAGCGGCCCTCCAGAGAAAATGACAAAGTGCCTGCCAAGAGATCCGCTTCCCCGTCGCCTGTTCCTGTACGTTTAACTGACATGCGTTTCTAGACCGCCTGTCCCTGAGATTTATGCCTAACCTAATCCACAAACCTCCTCTTTATTATATGTCCATGCATGGTCTGCTATGCAGTGTGTGTGTATAAATACCCTGTGCACTTTTTTACAGATTCCAACCTGTTTTTAAAGCTGTAAATGCTGTTTTTAATGTACTGGTGTGTGTTGCATGCAAACAATGTGTGTACTAATCTCATGTCGCTTGCAGTCTCCCTACAATGGTTCTCGGTCATCCCTCTCCTCCCTGGAGCCCATATATAACTTCTCTCAGACGGTCAGGCCAGATCCTCACTTCCTCAGACCAGGCAGTGTGTCTGTGGCCTCCTGCATCTCCGAGTGGGAGCAGGGTGTCCCACAGTCTCGCAGGCAGGGTAGCCAGTCGCCTCCAGTCAGTAGGAAGAGAGCTCAGGGCCTTCCCGACAGTCTTAGCAGGAGAAGAGGCAGGTGTTGGGCCAGAGAGGTGCCTGTCCAGCCAGCAGAGGTAGACCTAGAGGAAACGGGTCACTGGGTCAGTGGAGTAACTTGCTGTAGTTGTAGGTAGAGCTTCATCAAGACACTAATGTAGACTCAATGCAGACCTTTTGATCTGTTTCTCAGCTGCATTAATTATTACCCAGAAGATATATATGTAAAATAAGGTATTATGTGCTGCTTATTTTAACCATGTAATGGCATTTTTTTGCACTTTTAGACAAATAAATTTGAGTTTTCATCTTCTCATTGTCATCTGTTATTCCTGCACGTAATTTAACTTGTCTAAAGTGTGTGAAAAGCAATTGAATAATGTCAGCATTTACAGCTTTAATCTGCATACTGAAAAGCATATTTATCTTTTGGAACTTGTTTGAATGGGAACATATTTTCAGCTTTTTTCTTTCCTCTTAACCGCTTGGTATGTTTAGTTTGTGCTTCTGTAGAGATTGACTAACACACTAACGCTTCAGCATGCTTAAGGACCGTCTTCTGTTTGTCTTACTGTGTTTGTGTTTTAATTGAATAGACTGGGCCGCCGGTTCGGCCTCTACACAGACGCTCGCACTCCGCAGGTGGGGAGAGGTGGGTTGATCATAAACCCACCACTAACGTGGACCTGGATACAGTTCTGCAGCCAAACATCCCCAATGCCATCAAAGTGAATGCTCCCAATGAGAAAGCTCTGTCCAAGTGTGACAAGTATGTTTTGACGCACCAGGAAGTTGCATCAGATGGAGAGATCCAGACCAAGCTAATCAAGGTAGCTTCTTTTTCTAGTGGTCTTGCTCAATCTGACTGGTTTTGGTTGTCAGCTGAAACTCAAATCTTTTGCTCTTTATCAGGGTGAAGTGTTCAAAACTAGAGGTGGAGGACAGGCTGTTCAGTTCACAGATATCGAAACGCTCAAGCAGGAAAACCCCGTTGCGTCCAGGTAATGACCTCCAATGCAATTCAAAGTTGGCAGCAAATTTCTAGGTCTCGTAGTAAATGCTCTGTATTGTTGTGCTTTTTGATTGTAGCCGTAAGAGACGATCATCAGGGACCGGCCCAGATGGTGAGACTATGGAAGGAGACTGGACTGATGTGGAGACAAGGGTAAAATATTGATATCAACACTGATCAACAATGACTTTTTTTGGTATATTAAAAACGGGCTCTCATCAAATTCAGTGATATTGTGAAACAGTATTGCAATTTAAAATGACTTTTCTGTTTTAATATTTTAATGTAATTTATTCCTGTGATTGCAATTCTACATTTTCAGAAGCCATTACTCTAGTTTTCAGTGTCACATGATCCTTTTTAGAAGTCACTGTAGTGTAAAAAACACAAATATTGAAAGCAATTGTGCTCTTTAATTTTTGCGAGAACCCTTTTTCTTAAATTCTTGGTACAAAGGTCAAAATACAGCATTTGAAATTGATTTTGTTATATTGTGATTGTTTTACTGTCACTTTTGAATTTTCAGAAGCCATTACTCCAGTTTTCAGTGTCACATGATCCTTTTAGAAGTCACTGTAGTGTAAAAAACACAAATATTGAAAGCAATTGTGCTCTTTAATTTTTGCGAGAACCCTTTTTCTTAAATTCTTGGTACAAAGGTCAAAATACAGCATTTGAAATTGATTTTGTTATATTGTGATTGTTTTACTGTCACTTTTGATCAGTTTAATGCATTCTTGCTAAATTTCTATAAAAAATGTAAACTTGCTGACCCCAAACGTTTGAATGGGGTTGTGTGCATATATTTGTATATTTTAAATATGAAAATATTTGTTTCCTAACCCATCGTCTTTATTCTCTAGTGCTCTGTGGCATTGGAGATGAGAGCTGGCTCAAACCTGGGACCTGGATACCAGCATCACGGATATCCAAAGTAAGCTCTTTATTTGCATACGGTTTCGTTTGTTTGTAGTCACACTGGTGAAAACAGCTTTTTAAAAAATTGCCTCAATTTTGTTTTGTAGACGCAGAAAGCCTTGAGACTGCTCTAGTATTGTCATCACAGCAGAGTCCTTTCCTCTTGAAGCCTCTTATCACTGTGTGCAATAGCAAATTCACTTTATAATATTTAACTTTTTTTAATTTTTTTTTTATGCTTTTATGGAAAAACTTTTTTTATAGAAGACTACACAAGTTCACCAAAGCTGTTTTTGTACTGCATTTTCTACCTGGGTGTTGCCATGTAAAATTCACATTTGGTGTAAGTGTGGGTCTGGGTGGGTTTCAAAACAAAAGTGTTACAAATGTTGTTTTCTAACTGTCTCTCAAGCACATTAGGCATTTGTTTTTATATATTTATATATGTTGATGTGTACTCTCTTGCATTTGGACAGTTGGGACAATCGAAGCATCTGCTGTTTCTTTAAAAATCCTTTAGTAAAAGTCATTTTCATGACTTTAGTAGGGAGCACCTTGGAACAGCACTCTTTCCATGTAGTTTCACTTGTATGACATTGCTGCAGACAAAATTGTTAATAAACGGCATTTGATATACTTGTTTGGTTCATATTGTGGGTTATTTTGCTCATCTCAAATTTGTCATTTTGGTTCATTTGTAATGTAGTTCTCCAAGCACTTGATATGGTTCTATAAGGAAACAGTAGATGGCAGCAGTGCTTAAACTATAGAAGTCAGGAGTTTTAATTCTTACACCAAGATGGCCATGGGTCATATTATTGTTTTATGTAGGCAATGGATACTTTTTAAGAGTAAGTATGAGACTTGTGAAGTAAACCGTGAAAAATAAAGGAAGATATCAGAATGGAGTGTTTTGTCATTGAGCTGTAATTGCCACAATATGTAAAATATGACTTAATTTCTTAAGAGATTTCACACTAATTAAAAAGTGTGAATCTCATGCAAAAAAAATATTGTCCAAGAAATTAGCTTTAGCAATGTTAGTCTTTTCTTTGTTTAAATGTGAAAATGTTTAAATGGTATTTCCATTACAAAATATTTTCATAAAATATTCATAATCTGAGATGAGGTGCAAACGTCATGTTTAGTTGTCCCATGTATGTGCAGTGACTATTAGTAGACTAATTGTTGTGAGAGCCGTTTAGTCCACAGCCGGTAGTTGAAGAAACTCTTATATGGAAGTCTATTGAAAAGTTAACTTTACTCTGACCTACAGGGTCCAATGTAAGTGCAAGAAAATATTAAAATTATGTCAATGAATGAATATTTTATTAAATACATGAGTGTTATTAGCTTGTAATTCTGCTCACAAAATATCCTTTAGTCGCCTCTGCCTTAATGAGTGACAACATCTGTCATTATTATAAAATCCAGTCTAAAAGAATTACGATTAAAGTAGATGATTAAATTAAGTGGATAATGTGATTAAATTGTAAAATTGTATTTATTAAATAATGCATCAAATCTTAACTTGGCGTCACTGAAATACATTAAAATCCTCAATTCACACAGACCCAATGTAAATGTGCCAGACAGTGTGTTACTGAAATCATGCACTGTTGTTGTTTGTACATGACCACAAGTGACATGAGTATGACTAAAATTGATCCCAAAAACTTGTTGAAACATGATTTGGCCATTTTCATCCCTTTGGCACTAAAAAAAGACAAAACAATAGAACTGTTTTCTTTGTTGGAATTCTTGAGTTGTTGAGCTCTTTGTTTGGAAGGTGTCGTACTTCTGTTTTTGATGAAAGATTCAATACAGTTTCAAAGATATTGGATCAAAATAAGAATTACCTTCATATAACCTGAAAACGTTCACACATCTCCCACATATCGTATGAGAACAAAGATGTATGCACGTCTTCATGATGGTATGAAGTTATTCAGTTGCAGAATAAACACAGAACTTCTGAGGAAACGTAAGCTATGGTTTTTTTCAACAGTACTTCACATATTAAGACTGATTGTTGAATTAGACTGCTGACTTTGTGCTTAGCATAACATCTATTTCTTTAGGTTTTTAACGGTTATTAAAAATGGACATTGGTTCTGGCAACTTTAAGCGGTTTCCTTCCATCAAGCTTTCCTTTCCGAAATTTGAGCCTACAGTCATCCTGCATGTATGTAATTGTGTTTTTTGGTGGGTTACGGTTGGTTGGGTTTGGTTAGGATTAAGATGTTAGAGGGTGATTGAGTGTTTGCTGCTTTGAGCAGAAGCAAATTTGTATCAGGATAAAAAGTGTGCCTGTGCGTACAGGTCAAGGGGATCAGAGCGGCAGCAATTCCACTGAAGTACCTGAAAGAGGACCATGTCTAAAGAGTTTGGAGCCCAGACATTCCATTTCAAATGAGGCAAACTTCCTCCAAAATATTTCCCCAATATTTCAGCTTCCTTCCTGGATTTACCTTTTGATTAAAAAGATTGCTTACAAGGCCCGAACTGCAAATTTAATTTTGAAAGAATTTCGATTTCTACCATTCATTCCCCCAGCAAGCTTGTGAACATTACAAAGGTTTTTCTGCACTGACTCAAGGGTATGTTTTTGTAACTGAGTCCGCTCCTATGTCTGTCTGCAGTGTTTGGGATTTCTTTTTCAGCTGAGAATAAAACCATAGTCTTGTTTATTTCAGAAGATTAAACTATCTGCCCATGGATTGTACAATAATTGTCCTCTGTGACACATCTCAGTCTCAGTTCTGTAAAGCTCAACCCTCCCTCTCTCTCTCTCTCTCTCTTTTAGCTCCACAGCCAAGTCCTGATGGTGGATATCTCATCTGCTTCTCTGACTCCATTTCAATTTGGAGGCACTAGAGAGTGACTAACATGGAGCGCCTCCAAGAGAGGGTCAAGGGCTCCAAGCAACGAGCAGACATTAAACTCACTTGTGCAAGCCATCAAGTGCTCTGCTTTTTGACCATACGCAGTTTGATGAGCCACACTACAATATAATCATTTGGCTCGGCTGGCAATGGCTCTGGAGTTAGCGAGAACGTTATACTATGATAGAGCTTTAGATTACTGCATTAGGATTATGATCCAATGAAGTGAGAGAAAGAATAAGAGAGACGCATGAGCAAGACTTGAAAACTACCACTCAGAGAGCACCTTGCTTGAAAATTTAGCAATTTCAAACATAAGCACGGATTGCTCACTTATGCTCTGGTGTGAAAAGTACTTTTGGCACAGTAAAAAGCCTTCGCTGTTATGGTGAGCTTGTTGATTTATGTATGTTGTAAGATTAGAAAAGCAATTTTAGGAATTGTAGATTCAGTCATTAAAATGTATACATTGGGTAACAATGTATTTGAAATGAAGGGGATTGTCAATGCAGAAATAACTTTTTAGCCAGGTGGCTTAAGTGGAGAAGGAAAATCATTTCATCAGAAGAGCAAGTTATTGTACGAAACTTTTTCAATTTTTTTTTGTTTTGGAAAAATTGATAAGTAAAGTATAATAAAAGAGAAAGTTATTATATTTTGATTAAAGATTACAAGGGCAAAAAGTTGTTTGCAATAATGTTCACAAATGAATCACAATAGAAAATAGATAGTAAACAGGGTTGATTGCAAAGACAAATCAATTTGTTAGCAATAATGTGTACAAATGAATCAAAAGATTTTGTGTTGACAAAAAAAAAAAGAGAAAAGAAAAAAGAAATGAAAGTCCTCGAGCAATTAAATTTTCTACTATAAAACAAATTGGATCATGCCAGGGGAGAACTAACCAGAATGCAACAGTAGTCATTTGGCTCATTTCTAAGGAAGGAAGTTCTTTTAGCAAAGTGAAAGTAATTCTCTATTTAAGTTCTTAACCTGCAGAATACACAATAAAGAATTTAAAACATGCTGGAGAGAAAATACCGGAGAACTGCCTGCTTGAATTCACACTAATTAGTCAGCTTGGCTTTTCAAAATAAATGATTGCATGGTTTATCTGCTATTTGGATGATTAATTCCTGCAAAGAGTCTTTTTCTGTCCTCTGCGAGTCTATCGCTTGCCGCAGGAGAAACGGACACAAAATAATTTGGAGTAAGGCAGACCGTCTAATGAGGTTCTCACTGCGTTTCCCCACCACACCGAACCATTACAGATGCAAATTTCTTCATGTTTATTCCATGCGTATATGTAATCGGCCTGTGTACTCTACGGTCATTTTCTCATTAATGCGATTCAAATATTCAGTTTGCCCTTAATTATTCCTTTCCCATTTCAACCGACACCACAGATGCAGGTAAAATGGAAGATTTTCATCATGTCAGATCAAACGCCGATCAAGTCAACAGGCCGTGTAAACCAGGTGTCCTTGAGCTTCAAGGCCTGTCAGGTCATGTCAGTGCAGTCGTCTCCGGCGCACACGCTGTTGCTGTTTTCCCATGTTTGGCTGATATTATGTATTATGTAGACACTGAGGGAGTGGATTGTCAACACTTAGTGTTTGGCATTATGCAGTGGAAACCTTCTTCACATGCTGTAACCAAGGCTGCCATGCCGACTCTATTAATCATTTAACCACCGGGACAAAGGCTGGTTATGGTGGTCAGCTGAGGAAGCTTTCTAGCAGCCTTTTAGCTGAATTAGATGAGGGGGGCCGGTTTTTCCTCTCTCATATCATGATGGCAGCTTCCCCTCAGGGGCGATGAGGTTTAGAAGGGCATGTTGTGGTTGGTGGCAGTTGAACCGCAGATGAGGCTGCCCTTTAAAGGCCCATATACCTGTCTAGATGTGTCCTGGGGAGCAGTCACTGACATTAAAACTCAATTAGTGGACGACTCTGTAAATACTGCATGAGCCCGACGCTTTGCTAATGAAGGCCCAGAGCACGGTTCCCGCTCTACATCTTGATATGTCAGGACCGTGGCTGCCTGCGAGCCAGCGTGTCAGTCCAAAGGGAGGTTAAAATGCAGATGAGTGTTGACAGTCGGGTGCAATTGTCATTCAGCGCGTCTTGTGCCCTCCCCGGGGTCTCATCTTGCTTTACTGTGGTGCTTCACTCCTCTTTGGCTCCTGCTCATCATCACGCATACCAATACGCAGGGTAAATTGAGATATGAGCTGCATTTTAATATGAGCTGCACCGGGTCAGTCTATTTTGTCCTGAAGCGCATTCAGAGCGCTGACTGAAAATGTGTTCTGTATCGCCTGAACTGCCTGTGCTGCATGTGGCCATCTAAAATGCTTTGTTTTAATTTCTAGCTTCTCATGTAACAAAAAGGGTGTGCGTTTAACACGTTTCACCACTCTTTTTACTGATTATTGAATGGATAATTAGTCCAGAATTGAAAGTGTCATTATTTATTAAACTCAACCCGTAATACAGTGCTAACTTTCTTCCGTGGAACAAGTTTAGCAGTATGTTGGCATTCTGAATCTTTTTGTCATTACAGTGAATAAAACTATTTTTGGAGTATGTTTTGCAAGAAAATACTATTTCAGTCTTTCTCCTTCAAAATTTTACATTTAGTTCAATGTGTTACTTGCCAATTGTTTGTAATTATTTGCAAAATTTACTATCAAATTCTTGTAATAATTGGCAATAATTGGAGTATGTTTTATAAAAAAATATCTCAGATTTTCTACTTCAAAATCTCACTATAATTTAATGTGTTACTTGTACTGTAGATTGTTTGTAATTACGTGCAAAATTTACTATCAATTTCTTGTAAATTGCTCATTCTTGTATATTGCGCCAGTAATTGAAGTATTTTTTACGAAAAAAAAAATACTATTTCAGTATTTCTACTTCAAAATCTTACTATAATTCAATGTGTTACTTGTCGATTCTTTGTAATTATTTGCGAAATTTACTCGCAATTTCTTGTAAATTACTTGTTTTTGTATATTACGCCAATAATTGGAGTATGTTTTCCAAAAAATACTATTTTAGTATTAATCTCACTATAATTCAATGTTACTTTTACTATTTGAAGTACGTTTTACAAAAAAAATACTATTTCAGTATTTCTACTTCAAAATCTCACTATAATTCAATTGTTGATTCTTTGTAATTATTTGCGAAATTTACTATTAATTTCTTGTAAATTGCTTGTTCTTGTATATTGCGCCAGTAATTGATGTTTTACGAAAAAAAAACTCTTTCAGTATTTCTACTTCCAAATCTCACTATAATTCAATGTTATGTGTCGATTCTTTGTGAAATTTACTATCAATTTCTTGTAAGTTGCTTGTTCTTGTATATTACACCAGTAATTGGAGTACGTTTTACAAAAAATACTATTTCAGTATTTCTACTTATATTCTTTGTAAAATTTTCTAGAAATTTCTTAGTGAAAACTGTTTCTACATTACTTTTTTTTTTCATTGTGGAAACCAGGGGGCTGTCAAGCTCCAATAAAAACACCCTAAAACAGGTCCATATGCATTATATTACAAGTATTTGGAAGTCATATGATCTTTGTATGAGAAACAGGATAAAATTCATCTTGCCTGATAGCCGTGGTCACAATTCACTTTCACTGTATGAAAAAAAAGCAGCTTGGATATTCTGCTTTAAATAACTCATGACATGAGGGTGAATAAATGATAACAGATTTTTCATTTTTGGCTGAACCATCCCTTTAACAGATACTGATAAATATTATTTAATGGAGTTAATGAACGCCTGCCAGACATCTGTTTGGAACCTTTCATTATATTTTAAAATGTAATTATCTTTGTGAAAATGAGACAGTGATTCTCTTACTATGAAGGATATTTGTCCAAAAAGAGGAATGTTACAATCAACAGATCTGGTGCAAATGCCAAAAACTCATAATAAAAACATGGATGTCTTCCAGCATAAGCAACATACGAAACAAGTAGTTTTCACAGAATAAATATCCTTTCATGTGTATCACAATATGAGGATGAATGAACTGTTCATTATTTTCCCCTCAGGGTCTTTGTTTCTGACTGTGCTTTAACTCTCTGCAGCTGTCAGTTGTTTTCGTTCTTGAAGTCTAGTGCATGTGCTGCCCACACTGTAACAGGCTGTGACCTCGCAGCGGTGACAGTCTGCCAGAACTGATTTCCGTTGACTCACTTTTGCTGTGACCACTGCGAGTCCTTCACAGAGCTGCACGGTTACATGGCTTGTTGGTTTCATCCAGTTACTGTTGTGCAGTTGGGCAAGAGTCTTGTCTGCATGCAAGCTACCTACAATACATATACAAAGCTACTATTAGATTAAAATCTGTGTCTGGCTAAATCTTAATCAGAATCTCAATTAAAGTGATAGCAACAAAATGTAATGTATCTATCTATACAAAAACTGGTTTAAATATATATATTCATATATATGTATATATACATATACTATATATATATATACTGTATATATATATATATATATATATATATATATATATATATATATATATATATATATATATATATATATATATATATATATATATATATATATATATATATATACAGTATATATATATATAGTATATGTATATATACATATACTATATATATATATACTGTATATATATATATATATATATATAAATAAATGCTGACATATATATGATATATATATATATATATATATGACATATATATGCAACATATATATTTTTTCATTTTCATTTTTGTCATTTTTTAAAAATCCATTTCACATTTTAACCAAACATGTATTTCAAACATGTATACCACATAGGAACTTTACTTTTGAGTGATGACTGATAAATGAATCCTGGTTTTAACTGGTTCATCAAAACAAACTATAGTCAAATAAACTAGTCTAAAAATCCCTTGAGTTTCTTGAGAAATCATAAACATTCTTCTCACCTTATTTTTAACATAAGACCGGATGCAGCTATTTGTAGAAGGCTGTATAATACAGCTCACTACGCTGCTGCTTGATATTGCAAACTGGCATTTTTAAATCACATTATTTTAATATATTGTCAGAATCAAAGACACACTGGTTTGTAGCACAAATAGTTTTACTGTTATTCTTGCTATTCCTCTAGATATTTACGTGTAGTGGATCGGAAGTCCCACACACTTACAGAAAATATCTTACTTTCGCATTGCAAAATAAGGTGGATAATGTATGACAAATGTTATATGCACTACCTCTAGTACGCACTGTGTACACTAAGTAGTATTGTGAGGTATTTAATTCCTCAAAATTAGGCTGTGAGCATCTGGCATGCTTTTTTATTGCATGCCGTGTTTTAATGCCTGTTGAAATCTGTTTGATTTCATTGAAATTATACATAATAATAAAAAAAAAAATCTTTGTGCTGACGAGCTGCAGCATGCACTGTGTATTTACCCCGGGAGCATTTATCAATAAAAATATTATTTCCATGAAATGTCATAAGCTGCTGCTTAGATACCCGGCTCGTGTCTTTCAAAGAGGATTTTCATTTCTTCCATTCTTTCATGTAGTCGTAAACACAGACTTTGAAGAGACCTGTCACGCTGGCTGTCGGCTACAGGTGCGAGCAGACTGTTCCAAGATGGGCCGTTCCAATTGTCTGTGGTGGCAAAGAAACAACAATCGCAATGTCATTCTACCTTAACTTAGCTGACAAGAGACAAGAAACAAGGTATAAAGACATCTGCGGCAGGGAGACGAGTGCTGCGCTGTCCATGCATGACTGCATGGCACCAGAACAGTTACATCACTGGGCCTTTACATTTCAAGAGCTCTTTATTCATGATAGTCTCCGAGAATATGAAGCCTTTTGGAGTGGACCGGCAAAATAGTGTTATATATGGAGTAATACCTTTACAATAATCACACTCAAGTGAAGTTACTTCAGACCAAACGACTTAGAATTAATTCTTATCCACCAACACATGTTCATTTTAATTAAAAGTTTTTTTTTTTTTTTAATCCGGCATTTTTAAAGCACCCACTCCTACAGAGCTGGTCAGAGGACAGGGCAGCTGGCCAAGCCCCAGAGACCAAGCTGCTCTTCAGGAACATTTGTATTTGAGCCTGGCCTGGCCTCCACTAATCCCTCTTAGGGCATCCATCGCATCACTCTCTCCCGGCTCTCCTCGTGATCAATACACAAAACATCAAAGGCTAGGAGGAGATGGGCCTATTCTTTGAAGCCGTGTGTGTAGAGCTGGATTTGCTGAGCTAACATCGTCCAGTGAAGCCACCTTTTGATTGAGCTTGTTTGGCCGGAGCTACTTCTGTTTGCTGAGGGGCAGAGGAGAATCTAATGAAGAACAGCCAATGTCTCTCTGTTATCTCTCATCTCTGTCAAAGCCAATACAGGAGCACTGCCAGATTTTTTTATTTTTTTTTCCATTGGACACATTTCAAACAGATAAGCTATTCGACATGTATTCCTATATATACTACAAAATATATATTAAATATAAAATCAGTTTGACAATGTAGACTTGAAAAAAAAAAATACAGTATACACTCACTAGCCAAACAGTTTGGAATAATTACAATTGTTTAAGGTTTTTGAAAGAAGTCTCTTATGTTCACCAAGGCTAAATTTTTTTGATCACAAAAACAAAAACCGTAATATTGTGATTGATCTGTTTTAAACAAGTGAATGCATCCTTGCTGAATACATTTTTTAAACATTTGATAAACATTGATATTAGTAAGAAAATAATGTTTCTTGAGCACCAAATCAGAATATTAGAATGATTTCTAAAGGATCACACTGAAGACTGGAGAAATGGCTGCTAATAATTCATCTTTGCCATCACAGGAATAAATAATATTTTAAAATATATTTAGAGGTATTTTAACCTGTAATAATATTTCACAATTTAATGTAATAATTAAATTTTTAATAATAATAATAATAATAAAATAAATGCAGACTTGGTGAGCATAAACAACTTCAAAACTTACAAAAAAAAAAAAAACATAATTATTCCAAACTTTTGACCGGTACTGTGTATATATCCAAAAATACCAGCAATAAAAAATTGATAATACACAAAGTTCATAATTATTGCTTAGTGTATTTTTGTTTTCCATTTGGTTTTACTTAACTTAATGATTGCTATCGGGATGTGAAGAGACTTTCAACCAGCATAACAAAAAATTTTTCTGAAGACAATCACCTATTGCACCTTTAATTTTATTTAGGCTATTTATTATAAAATATATTATATAAATCATTTTCTGTATTTATTTTGTATTATTGCCTGGTGCACACAGGGCCATGTTAGAATCTTATAGTCAGTTCTTTAATCTCAGAAACTGACAAACTTGGTTGTTGACAAGGCCAAATCTGCATTGTTATGCAAGGATACCTGTCCAATACATGCATATGGTCTGCCAACGCTGCTGACAGACATTTAGAATAATTAATTCTAAATATCACAGAGGCAGCCTTGCCAAGTCAAGTTAAATAACAACCACCTGAGCTGACACACAGTCATTCCAGATTACTCCCATGTTTTCATGCTGTCTGTTCAGATATAAAACTCCCTGTGCCATGTAGCATCAAGGAATCTCAAACAAGGCATCAGAATTGAAGTTAATTAAATACTGTCGATTATAGATATACATTTTCTATGGTCTTATTAAAATGACTTTATTATAAAAAAATATAATTGATCTATTTTTAATAAATAATCCTAAATGGTCTCTTTTCTTCCCCTAAGCAATGACAGATTTTCACCCAAAAATGCTGACATCTCACTCTGTTGCCTCAACTAGCAACACTACACACGGCTGTTCTGTTATCACTCTCCTCCACACCTCCCCTCTTTCCCTCTCTCTCTCTCTCTCTCTCACTCAGTCTCTCATTTGCATTATATACGCTTCATTTAGCTTACATGGCTGAGTGGAAATATAACCTGAAGCCATTCAAACAAGGCATGAACTGGGGCCCAGTAGCAGTCAGGAGCAGGACTGCATGCGGCCATGAGATGGCAGCACTCTCCTCCGGTCTCACCACGTCTCCTCCATCTCCTCTCCTCATTTCCGCTCTGCTGAGTAGAAACATTGAAAGGGGGAGGAGATGGACCACTTGTATAAAAATGAATGGGAGGCATTCAGAATAGCATACTACCATCTTGCAGAAATAGTAAGAGTAAGCTATTATAGAGCTAGTATGCTTATATGCTATTCTGAATTCAGTCAGGGAAATTATAATGCTAATTATGTTCGTTAATTGAAATAAAATTAAAATAAAAAGGTTTTGTGGTCCAGGGTCATATATATAAAAAATCAACTGCCTATATGTTACCAAGTCACGTGAACTGACTAGCCTTAAAGTGACTTGTGCCAAGTCAATCATCCTATTTAGGAATTCTTAGCATAAATCACAATGATCCAAGATTGTAGATAAGAAATGCTTTGAAATATGTCCAAGAGAGCAATGGAAGCGTACTGAGACCTGGAATGAGTTTTAATGCTGAAATGTGAATATAAGACTACAAATGACAAGAAATGGGATGGAAAAGCCACTATAAAATGGTTTGTCCTCATCATTGCACAATGAAAAAACACAGTGCATAACACTGCAAATACAGTACGGTTTCGAAGCCATATTCATCTTGAGGTGGTTTTTCCTAGTTCCCCTGTCATTTACTCCCCTTCTGGTTTTCATTAGCTGTGTAACCTTAGTGAGGCCTGGTCCTCGCCTCCCCTGTTATCTCAATGATGTTCTAATGCTGGTCAAACATTATTGTCAATGGCTCAGCTCAATAGAGGCAGTGTTAGCCAGGAGAGTCAATATTAGCTGAGCACACAGGGCGGGAGGAAGGTGGGGGAGGGGAGGGGAGCGCACCGTCTGCAGTGTGTGAGTGTGTGTGAGGGGGGCCTAGTGTGCGCTCTTGGTGAACCTTGACCGTTCACAACAGAGGCAACAAAGCATGGGATAAAGAGATGACAGGAATTTAGCAACGCATTCTTCTCCTTCTTTTGCTCCTGGCTCTCGCTGAAGGAGCCGGTGATCCAACAAAGATCGGTCAAAGATTCCCGTCGTTCCGTTTACATCACACTTATTTACAACCTATTACAAGTGCACTGTGGGATTAATGAGGGCTGTGTCTTCTCAGGGTTGCAGGGGAAGGTCAATTTGTCAAAGGACATGAACAACAGGCCCAAGGTCAGCTCTTTGTCTGTCTTTACAAAGGTAACTGAATCATAGGCTCCACGCCCACCGCACCTACGGCCGTGTCAACACGTCTGCTCGGTAATCACAGACACTTTTATGCCCTGAGAGCTGTGCAAACAGTTGGTTTGGTAGAATCAACAGTGGCTGTCATGTGACCCTAAAGCTTTCCGCATGAATCATAATCTAACATAGAAGTGATTGTGCAGGTGAAAGCACTAATAACAACAAGCGGCTGACTAATGTTTGACTTGCGTCTCATTAGAGAATGCGAATAAGGAGAAAAGATTAACTTCTCAAATGACAGTGTCTCACTGTTTAGATGAGGCTTGCTAACCTGTCCCATTTAATCTATGGGCCTCGCTGGCAAACAAACAGACAAATATTGACCGTCTGGGAATAGGCCTCACTCAGCAATACGTACACCCAAAGCAATTTCCTCAAGGCTCTGGGAAACTGTCAACATGACGGCAAAAGAAAACATATTTTCTTGCCGTGGGGCAAACTGCGAACAATTTGCTCTGATATGCATAAGTCAGACCTGGGCTAATTTGAGCAAATAATTGGTCCGGCTGTGCGAAGTGTGGAATATTACAGGTACCGCAAAGTCTCGCTGCTTGTGTGTTTGGTTTGGGTCATTTGATACAGATAAGCAGGTGTAATGTTTAAGTTGACCTCCAGTTAAGCTTGAGTTGCATACGAAGCTTTAAAACCAAACAAACGAAGGCCGGGCATTGTTTGAGATAACCGCATGAACACCTCATACGCGCACTCATGAGCGTAACGCAAATACGTTTTGATGTAGCAACACGGTCCCAATTCAGATCTGCTGACATGTGAAAAAGCAACATTAGCTAATGCACTTCTTAAAGACCATAATCGCTCTTTCCCCTACAGTTAATGAATGCTAATTAGAACTAGCTTCATGTTTGCTGGCTGCCTCTCTAATGTGCCGTATTGTTCCTCTTCTCCTGCTTCAGCTCGGCTCTAATGCTGCTGGGCCAGCTATTAAAGTCAGCTAATCCATCTATCTCCACAACTGCCAGCTCCGAAAGCCACTAATAGCTCAGCCACAAAACTGCGCATTTCCGAATTCATTTGATCCGTAGTCTTTGCGCTGGTAAAGCGAGTGGGTGGCATTGCAGTTGAACTTGAATTTCATGCCATACCTGGCTTGGATGCTTAAGGGCTTTTTGACTGAGTGTTTTGTTTTGATGGGACGGATAGATCAGCTCCACTTCCTCAGACGTACAGGCTCGTCTCAAACCGAGACCGAATGTTTGAGGCTCCCCAAAGGCTTGTACGGGCAGGATGACTTCTGATCCTGAGAAATTACAGGCTTTAATTCATATACAATCTGAGTACATAATGCTTCTTTCTGTTTTGCATTCTTTTTAATATATTTTTTTCCATTAAAAATAACCTGTTATTATCACCATAACAATTTAAGGTGAAAGTTCAACTGAAAAATTATAATGAATATTACAATTTATTTTTTGCTTTAATGACAGCAGCAATCGAAATGCACAAACCTGGCGATTACATCACACAATAATTTGAGAATGATCAAAGAGCATTATAACCAACTAACTAAAAACAAACAAGAGTTTGGGGCTGGTAAAGTTTTTAAATGTTTGAGAAATTAATGATTACTTTTTTTTTTCCAGAATTCTTTAATGAATAGAAAGTAAAAAGAAAAACAGCATTTATTTGAAACAATCTTTTTGTACCAATGTGAAGTCTTTACTGTCACTTCTAATCAATTTAATGCATCTTTGCTGAATAAAAGTATTAATTACTTTCAAACAATATTAATTACTTTAAACAGTTCTTACTAACCTCAAATTTTAGAAGGGTATAAATACAATATAATACAATATTGTAACTAATTGAGAAAGTGTTTAATGAAATGCCCTTTTGTTCTTCAAATTAATCTTAAATAATTTGATTCATATTATACCTCGCCTTGTTTTGTCAGGGGATGGGTGCTATTTTGAGTCAATTACTCACCCACGTACAGTAATAGCCACCACAGTTTTTGGCTGCGGGTGTCTGATGTTTATAGTATTTTCCAGCCTGGTAAACTGGTTGGCTTTGGCCTCTTCTCAGACCTCTCTCAGACTGTTCCCATCCTGAGACGCTAATAACTAGCTCTCTGTGACAGACGAAAGGTCCCTTTGTGTTCTAAAATGCCTTTCTTGCATGGCAGCGCACCAAGAATCACAGGCTCGCAAACAGGTGGTGAAGCATCTGAATAACAAATTAAGCTACGCTTTCGCACGAGCCAACTCAACGAATTATTACAATGAATTATGAGAGTACAATAACGTCCAAAGGACTAATTTAAGTGTGAGGAGACTGTAGTGGGGTAAGCAAACTGATTTGCTCCATGGAGAGGTATAATATGCAGGATGTGGGCTGGCAGATGGTGTGGTTGGGCAAACCTATGAATAATATGCCTCTCTACCTCTTCAAAGCCATGGAACTTCGCTAAGAAGGAAAACAGGGCTGGATTTACACTGACCATGAGCCAACAAGCCTCTCCACAACTTATTCTCCAATGTCAAAATAGACGACGGAGTTTAAGTGTCTTTTAATCTAATCTTCAACACATTCTTCAACGCCTGCTACCCTGTTCTCTCACGCCTGCTGGTTTTAAAGTTTGATGTGTTTAATCAGAAAAGCCTGTACATCTCATCAAGATACAATAATTACAGTGCCACCTGATTCCTAAGTGTCGTGGTGTGAGAAATGAAAGAGCCGATGTTCATGTTTCATTTAAAAATTTAAATCAGTCAAGCTGTTATACTTTTGATCTTTGAATGGACGTATCAAATGATTTTGGCTCTGGAATTAAATGTTTGTGAAAGATGCTAAGATAATTTTTCTGTTCTTCTCAAATAAATATGTTACTAGGACACACAATTAAAAGAATATTCCCGGTTAAATAAAATTTTAAAATATATATATTTTTTTATAAACTTGAACCCTAGTTTATAATAAGAAAAAAAATGTGTGTATAGAAATACTCTTATCAATAGAAATCAATGGGAAAACAAGTCTTTCTTGCTCTATAGACTTCCACTGTAAGTGTGTCACTTTTTGTTGTTGTTTATTTGAGTCTAAATCATTTTCTGTGGTAATCAACAGCATGCTACAGAAGTTGAAGGCCACACTGCATCCTTGTTCATGTAATTTAATCTGTCCTGGTGAATAATCGAAACCGTGTTATCATTGTGAAAAGTGGTTTATTTAAAGAGCCACTGTGAAATAAAGAGGCGTTGTGGGAAAAATTGCAGGTTTTTTGCACTTTACCTGTGCAAAGCGATATACGATTTGGCAAAAGTGTTTATGAAATGAAATCTGTTGGCTATAAACAAGTGAGAAATCCGTCTCGTCCAATAAAATATGATTCTTGTGAAATGTGTGTGTCAAATAACAGTGTTCTGGGTGGATTTGTGTATGTGTGCATCATCATCCTCACCACAGATGGATGATAAATGACTATAAAAAAAGAGGAAGTGACACATTTATTTCTTCCAAATAAGAATTAGTGCTTGTGGCCTAGAATAAACCAAACCACTTTGGTTGTAACTTGCAAACTTAAAAGCGTAACGCAGGATGACACAGAGCATTAATGTCACTGAACTAACAGGAACTCAGGATGGTTCTGCATAGTTTCCAAACAATAAAATGACTGCGCTCTGGAATGAGGATTAGATTAAATCACTGCTCCGCCACTCAGGCATGAAAAATCCCACAGCATTGTGAAAACATGTCTGGTGGAGGAACAACCTTCTCACCTGACAATCACGGCCACACTTCCATCCAAACAATTGCAATATATCTCTTCCATAGTTGAAGGACAACATAACCATCAAGTCATGCTGAAATGTGTGTATACTAACTTCATTATGACAGCCACTGGCCTAGCCAGAAGCAAACAGCAACATTTAAAGTCCTCAACAAATGAAAGCCTTTAGAAAGTGATTTACAGGCCTGCTCGCTCAAAGTGTACTGGGAAAACAGGTGTGAGAGGCACAAAGTTTTGGAGAGATAGATAATGCGATCCGATGAAATCTAAGATTACATACTTCACTAATGATGTGGTGGCACAGCTGGGTTGCTGTGTTCTGTTCAGTCACGTAGCTCACACGTCACTAAATACAGGTTTCTTGGGGCCAACAGATCAACGCCCGCCCATTAGGTCTGTTCTCTGTCCCTCCGGCCCTATTATTCCTCTATATTATAAAGGGCTTCTGACCCAAATAGTGCACATCTTTTTCCATTAATTAATTTCCTATTGAGGTCTTTTTAATATGTCTGCATCCATTAGCGTCAAAGATATTTGCTTCTGTCTAGCAAGACAATGATAAATACGACTGTCCATGATGAAGACATATACATTTTAAAACATTTTTAAGAAACAACAATAAAAGACTATGCCTATAAACTTTTTTTTCATAATGATAAGGTATCATTTTACAATATAGTCCTATAGTTAATGCATTAACAATTAGCAATACATTTGTTACAGTTTTCATTATATCTGTTAACATTACTTAATAAAAAATACAACTGTTCATTGTTAGTTTTGATCTAACAATGCATATATGTGTATACACACACACACACACACACACACACACACTTTGAAGCACTTAAACTGTATTTATTAATTTCTGTTAACAATAGTTAATAAACAATACAAATGGTGATTGTTAGTTCAGGTCAGCTCAGTTCCATTAAATTATATTAACATTTATTGTATTAAACTTTACAATGATTAACACATTTTTTTTTCAGTTCATGTTAACTTATGTAGTTAACTAACGTTAATAAATGGAACCTTACTGTAGTGTTACTTAGAATGTGTATATCTCCCTAAAAACAAAAAAAAAGAAAAAAAGAAAAAAAGAAAAAAGAAAAGAAAAACTATTCTATTTTTGTAATAAATTAGCAGAAAGGACCAAAACAAAGTATACGTCATTGTGACAAATTCTTTATTAAAAAAAGTAATTTAATATTCTGCATGCAATTCCACAGCAGAACTTTGGCTCAACCTCAGTACTGAGGCTACAAGCGCTCTAACACACCTGATGCTGCCTCAGGTGAGTAATAAATACCTTCACAACAACCCTTTGGCTCATAACTCCCCCTGCGCAATCACTACTACACACAGACCTTTTATAAATGAATGCATGTTCCACAATAAGTAGTCAAAGTTTGCTAAATATTGTGCCAGGGATGGGCTCGGACACGCTCCAGTGCACTCTTGAAGGAAGCCAACCTGAGGCAAGGGCAGTCGGCACTCTCTTTTGTGACCACCTGAATACTCAAACGAACTCATAACTCAGTGCTGCCCATCTCCAGGTGTGATGGAATGCATCTCCGCACCGTCTCATATGTGGGCTAGTTCTTAATGAGCCGTTTCAGACAGACAGACAGACAGATACACACACAAACAGAAGAGGCTGTCGGAAGCAGATGCCAAATCACTATGCTAAGATTTATCATTATGACAAGTCTCTTTGTGAGCTGTTGTCTGTTATCAAGTGTGTTGTCTTTGTGTTTCTTATCTGGCTGTTGCCAAAACAACCAAGTATATGATGAGAGATCTGTCCAGGTCAACATTCTGTGTGTCTTTGTGTGTGTGCGTGCGAATGTGCAGTTACATGAAGTGCTTGTCTGACAGGGTTGGGTGTGTGTACTCTTGTGTTGTAGAGAGAGGGCGTAGGAAGCCTCCAGGCTGACTGGCTTCTCCTCGCTACCCTTCATTTAAACCTGGTGTAAAAACACAAGTAATTCACTTCACCTGCTTTACCACATTTCAGTAGCTCTCGTAAACACCTGTTTATATCTTTCACCCCATCTCTATATCTGTGCCAAGAAAAAGTTTCTTCTATATCTCCTATTACCGGGCATGCAAATACTGACATGCGTCATGCGTGTTTATCAGCCCTTAGACGAACTGGGAAGCAGATCTGTGGAGATATTTACTTGGGGCTGTTTTGTCTATTATATTACAAGCCTTATTAACCTATTGTTTTTCCTGATTAAAGCTTAACCTGATTTAATTTTCACTGTGTCAGGATAACTCATGTCTGTGTATCTGTTAAGCAAAATCACAAAAGTGCTGTTGTTCCCATTGTAACATGATATCGATAATGATTTTTATACAGGTTCAATTGAAAAGAAGCTAATAGTGAGCAACTTACATTTTAGAAAAAATATTTACACTTTTTTTGCTCCACCAACGAAAATAGTTTCAAACTAAGGCACAGCACAATTTACGATTGTTTCACAATTTACCAGCCAACAAAAGACAGGGCACTATTTAATTAATCTCTTGAACAAATTGTTTGAGTGAATAAGTCAATGACTCACCCATAAAGACCATCCCTTGTTTCAATTCTGAACTAATTAGTGTTTTTGAACAAACTGGTTGAGCGAAGAATTCAGGGACTCACTCATAAAGACTGTCACTTGTTTCATCAATGTTTTTGAGTGAATCGGTTAAGCTAATGATTCAATATCTCACTCAAAAAGACGGTGACTGCATCTGAATATGCATACTTATCTACTGTATAGTAGGCAAAAACAGAATGTGAAAAGAGTTGTATGTCCAAATTCACATTATGACCTACTACTTCTGAAGAAGTTCTGTAGTGCTCATCTGACGGACACTCCTATGAGCCCAGGGGAAAGGTTTTGTGAATGGCAGTGAAGCAACACAACACTGTAAGTCACATGACAATGACATGATGAATGTAGTGTCCTGATTATATTCATACTACACACATTTATGCCATATAGAACATACTTTTATAACAGTCACAAAGTAATTACTTATTCAAAAAAAGTACCCACTCAGAGAATATGTGATTTTGGATGTAGCCAGCAACTTATTTTCTGAACAAATCAGTGTTTTTGAAAAAATTAGTTGAATGATTCAATGACTCACTTATAATGTATTATTGTTACCGGCAGAAAGTGACTAAACTGGCAGCTTGTCAATACTCAATACGCTACAGGATGCTTGCTTAAAAACAGTTATATAAAAAGTTTTATAAAAACATTAATCACAGATTTTTTTCTGTATAAAACTGTATAAAAGCAAGCATGCAGGTTAATGCTTTAGTATAGGGACCAATTCCCTATTCCCAATTGTTGTTTATTAGCATGCCTATTATTAACATATTGGCTGTTTATTAGCACTTATAAATCACATATTCTGCATGACCATATTCTACATCCCTAATCCTACCCAATACCTAAACTTAACAACTACCTTACTAACTATTAATAAGCAGCATATTAGGAGGCAAAAGTCATAGTTAATGGTTTGTTACTAGCTAGAACTGGACATTAAAATAAAGTGTGACCGCATACTGCAATGCTGAACTACCTTTGGCCAAATCACAGCCGTGTTCCGTACAAGAGCTCTTGTTTTTGTGATATTGCTTAAACAGACACTAACAGCTAAGATTACCTACAAGTACAGCTTAAATTTTACAATTTGGCGTGCTTTCAGTCTGAGGAAAGTGAAAGACATCATCTGGCATTTCCCCCAAAGTGAGACTGGGAAATAAATCTTAAGACAACGGATTGTTACACCTCGTAAGTGTATAATAAGTGGCTGTCACAGGTCAGGAATGTGTAAAGGCCACTGACATTAGTCTTAATTGCACCGCAAGGCCTCGGATGAGTGACGACTGACAGACTAGAGATGAAAGATAAAGCAGAACAAAGCTGAACGGCACGCAGCAGATCAGTCGATAAAATATGAAATCTCTTATGAAAACAGAGTTAAAAAGAGGTTGTGTAAAATCAAAACAGAGATTCTACGGCATGATAAAACAGGTTTGTATTTTGATGTGACCTATAATATTCCTTTGCGGTCCCAAGAGATAATGTAGAGTTTCACCTTGACATTACCGATGACTGAAATGACATAGCTTAACTCAGTAGCTCCTTGTAATTGTGACAAGCCAGACAATTGTGACAATTGCGACAGACAGGGGATATCTGGTCGTCATCAGTAGATTCTCAGGTGTCCTATCACATGCTCAATCCATCTCCCAGCCATTTTTTCCCACGAGCTGCAGCCTCTGCCCACCCTTGCCCTTCTGGCCTGAAGGATTTATTGGTCAGCTGCTCCCAAAAGTCTCTTTAAAAGCAAATGCGCTCCATGTTCTCCAGTCAGCCCACACATGCTCTCTTCGTCAGGCACACGTTTATTGCCTCGGCTGAACATTTCTATTAGTTCAACCTCCTACGTCCCAGTCAGCCGAGCTTTATTTATGATCATTACCCAATTATAGCTATTACATACTGTGTCGTACATGACAATTAATGAGGGCAGAATTATGGGGGCAACAGGCCTCACCTGTAAATACCCTCTAAAGAGGCACCTTAGCCTTCAGTGGCAGTGCTAATCCTTCAGAAAGAGCGAGACTGTGGCTGGCTAGAGATTTTAGAGCTTGTGTCTCTGGTGCAGTGAGATATCTGAGCCCTCTCCATTAGTCTACCGCAGCGCACTGAGAAAGCACAACCCTATTTCATGCCAGCTCCCAAATAGTGTGGAGAATTTGCGAGGCAGTTAGTGGCCGTCATTAATATCCACCCGGGCCCAGGCTGACAGCTGCTGATTGGAATGGAGAGCCCCTGTAAAGCAGACAGCTACAAATTTCCCTGACAGCTCGGCGTCCATTACCCACAGTCAGCTGCCAAAACAGCAGTAATAAGAGATGCAGAGAGAGAGAGCGGCAAACATGCCCTCTCTCGCAAACTCTCTATCACACACCATGCCACACACACGACAGAATAGCGGCAACCTATTCATTTCTATGCACTCGTGACAGAAGGAATACTGTGTTATACATTTGTTGGTTAGTGTAAGGTGAGAACAAGCCCAGCAAAGATGGACTTAATATTCATTTTCTTACAGTGACGTTATAGAGTTCAACAGTGCCCGCCCACTTTTACAGCGGCCTTGCTTCTGCTTCCCATTTATTTAAAAAAAAATCTTTGTTTACAAATTATAAGCCATGAACCAAACCAACCAGCTATGAGGTGAATCACAACATTAAAAATATTGATTTAAAGCAAAAAAGCATCTGTAAATCAGACAAAAAGTTACTCTGTACTTAATGGCTTTAATGAGTGAAACAACAACAATCAAAACAAATTAGCAAATTTTTACTTCCAAAATCCCACTGTCGCACTCTATTAAATAACCTTCTAGATTGCCCAATCACCTTACCTAATTAATATTCATGAAGTTCCAAGTTCCATGTTCGCACACACACACACATACACACATGCACACACACACGCGCGCACACACACACACACACACACACAAACAATAGTGTGATGGGCAGTGATGAGCCTGAACTAACCAGCAAGCAAATGTGTCACTATTATTTTGATTTAGTCACAGCGCTTCAATATACAGTATACTCAATGTAACAAGCATTAAACTGATTTATTGCTCTCTTACATTTCACGCATGGGTCCACTAACGCCCCTACACTGCAGATTGATGCGAGATATTTGGGTCACTTAATTATAGCCAGGCCTTTTTAAGTCCTAAAACAGAGGTGACAGGGTGTTAAAATGCCAGCCAGTTCGCCCTGCTGGAAAACCCAGCTTAGGGTGGTAGCTGTGTTTTGGAACATGGCAGCTGGTTTCTAGGTGGTCTAAGCAGGTCTTTAGCTGGTCAACCAGCTACAAACACGCCACCATGTACTAAAACACCATGTAGCTATTTTTCAGCAGGGCTCCGTATCTTCCACACATACAATGCGGAATATTGTGTGTGTGTGTGTCTAAGGTGAAACCGAAATGAGGTTTAGGTCATTGCAACATATCTCGCAACGCCACAGGTAAAGATATTTCAGGATTGTTATTATATTCCAGAGGCCTAACTCCAATATTAACACCTACTTCGGCTTTCTGCCTGACACCCAGCACACATGCACACACACATATATAGCCCCACTTGTTTGTATATGCACATTAAACTCATAGACAAGATACACATGCCCTCCTTCAATCCCCCCCCACAACTGCACTGTAATTCTTCCACCAAGCGACAGGACAACTGGAAGCTCAGGGCGCAATATTTTACATCTCCTTTTTATTGCATCTCCTCCCCTGCCAGTCTTACCCCCGTCAGCAATAAAACACTCCATAATAAAAGCCCCTCTCCCTTAACGCCTGCCACACCACCGCCGCAGATAATCCTGCCGGATCACGGCACTCTGCCCGCGCATAGCTGCCAGTGCTGTCGCACGGCTTACCCTACGTCTCTTTCAGCTGGGTTATTATAATGTTCGCTCTTTTATTGCGGCGAGCGTCAACTGAAAAGAGCAGCGCCGCCCTGAAAATCTAGGCGTACAAGCCGTTAACAAACGAGCCAGGCCCCAAATGGGCCCTGGGAGTTATTCATCATCGGCTCTCGCAGACAAAGGCACGACTTACCTTCATATTTCTGAACAAAGGCGATATGCACTCAATAAAGGGAATATTACAGCGTTGCAGTGGAGGAGATAAAATATGCCCATACAAAGACAAGCAGCCGCTGTGCCGGGATGTGGATAGATAACTGAACCCGAAGCTACTTAATTAACCATGATAAACCATGGGTTTGAAACCAAGACGTGGTGCAAATTCAAGTCTTCTGCATAAGCACCACAGTTTAATGTGTCTAGAACATGCACTATATAATTTTTTGTGAGTGATATACTTGCATTTTAATGACATCAGTGCATAATAATTAGTATAATACAGTTTTGCGTAATTCACTACATAGCATCTGCTTCCACAGTACTGAAATACTTTGCTACATATAAAGTTGAGGGTGCTGTTACAATGACTTCCTTTCCTGTAATGCATTTTCAATGCAACTCTGACTGTCTGCTGCAGTTTGAAAGACCTTCATGGCCATTCCTGTTTTAGCTAAGCACACGGTTGTATCAGAGCACTGCAGGCACCTTGCTCTTGTTAGAAGTGAAGCACTGCTGGCTGTGAAGCCTGCCTGCACTAAATTAGTTCTCCTTTGGAAAGGAGGCCAATGTTTGAACCAACCACTGAGCACTGCACATCCATGCCAAACTCCACTGCTGCAGAACACCAAATGCTCTCTGTAAGCAATTAAACACACATTCAGATATCCAGGCACAAATAGATGCCTACTTTTTCTTTTTGTACATTTATGGGGTCAAACTACTGTCTAAAATGTCTTGCACAATTTAAAATGTACCTAAAGGACACAATATGCTTTGTACAACGACATTCAAAAGTGTGAGGCTGGAAACATTATTTGAATAAAGACATGTTTACCAATCTGCATTTATTTGAACATAAATACAGTAAAAGAGTAAAACTGTGAAATAGTTTTACAATTCAAAAAAGCATTTGCTATTTTAGTATATTTAAAAATGTAATGTATTCATGTGATGGCAAGGCTGAATTTTCAGCAGCCATTACTCCAGTCTTCACAAGATAATTCAGAAATCTTTCTAATATGCTGATTTGGTTCAAAAGAAACATTTCTTATTATTATCTGTTAAAAACAGCTGTTTAACACAGTTTTGTGGAAACTGTGATACATATTTTTCAGGATTCTTTAAAGGCAGGGTATGTGATTTTTCAAAAACACTTTAGAAACCTGATTCGGGCCGAATAGCAAAACAAACTTGTAGCCAATCAGCAATAAGGGGCGTGTCTACTCGTGATGTGGAGGAGAGAGCTTTAAAGATAGAGATGGCAGATAAAAAACTAAAGAGGAAAGCGTCTGCAGAACGATAAGGCAAGAAGTAGGACCCGTGTAAATATCGGATCAGCTTTCGAGCGCTGGAGAGAACTCGAGAAGCAGAGGCCTGCGATCGGACACCGAGGTTGCTTTGTTTCTTCTCAATAGGTGAGTAACACCGTGTCTACAACAGCTAAAGTCTGCCTACACTGGACGCGATCAAACGACCGTTGAAAACCATTTGAAATGTGTGTCAGCACGTCATAAATAGAACCAGGCAGCAGTTTTCTGTCTCTACAACAGCTAAAGTCTGCCTACACTGGATGCGATCAAACGACCGTTGGAAACCATTTGAAATTTGTGTCAGCACGTCATAAATAGAACCCGGCAGCAGTTTTCTGTCGGGGATTTGTTGCGCTGCGCCACGCCGCGCCGCTCACGTCCGTAGACACATTACGTGTGTTAAACAACGTTACATAACATTGGTTTTGCTTTGTTTCACAGAACTAATCGTTGCCTGGGTTGCGTACGTATATGTGGGGCGGAGCTATCAAAATAGGGGCAAGACCCTTTTGGGGTAGGGGCGTGTTTGTTTTGGTGATTTCAAATATCAACATTGGCTACCAGAAATCGCTTACTCTGCCTTTAATGTACAGAAAGTTTTTGTTTGAAATAGAAATCCTTTGTAGCATTATAAATGTACTTATTGTCACTTTTGATCAATTTAATGTGTCCTTGCTCAATAAAAGCATTTATTTCAATCAATCAATCAATCAATACATTTTATGCCAAATCTTTAAACAGTAGCGTACAATGCATTTGTGTACTGTGATGATGCAACACAGAGAACAATAACTAGTAATTACTTATAAATATATCAACAGTTTGGTCATATATAATTTAAAATATAATTTAATCTTCAATAAAATCCACTCATCTATTCAATAAATTAGATATTCGGTAATATGAACCAGTATTCAATAACATAAGCATTATCAAATTAGTGGACACATGGGACAAGGTATGTATATTGTTGTATGAATGACTGGAATTACAATTCTTTGGTAAAAAGCAGTACAGAATGCAGGGCCTAGTTATGACCCTTCAAATGCACTGTTTGACTGTAGGAGAGTAAATCTTAAGATAACTTATTATATTGTTATATTATTATATTTTCCATATATCTATGCCCCCTTTATTTCTTGGCCTTTCCGTAATTGATGTGTTCGATATAATAAATCCTACAGTGTTTCACAAGAAGATGTTTCTGTCTACACAGCTCATCTCCAAAAAAAGTCATGAGCAGGATGTAGCCCTAATCATTGTTGTAATGATTAAAAAACAAAAACAAAAAAAAAACACCAGTTTGTTTGTAAGTCATCTGACTTGCTGTATGTGGAGCTTTATTGTGCTCACAGTTCACTCACTATTTATGACACAGGATGTTCCATCTGGCAGTGTTTCCTCTCTTTTTCAGGATGTGCTCCCTGGATCTGCTTACACTTCTCCAGGACATCTGTAAGGCACTTCTGGGTGTAATACGGAACCTCTCTGCTACGTGAGAGCTTTCCATAACACGGTAATTGTCTGTTTAGGTTAACATTTGCCTCTCACTGCTGTTTTGTCTTAGTGAGGTGTGTAATCAAAGACTCCTATAGTCAGAATAAAGTTCAGGTTCTGTTTTGGCCCAGTAAAATATATGAGAAAAGCATCTCACAAATGTGTAAAAAGTACAAATTATATAAAATATTAATGCAAAAATAAAAGTATACAGTTTTATAAAATACTGTCTGACTTCTGTTTATAAAATTGTATTATTTTATTTATTTATTTTACAATTTCATTTTACATAACTGTATTTTTGTGTCAGTTTACAGAAAAGTTACACAGAGGTTCTTAAAGAACAAAAAAGTCAGTGTCAAAAAATGGTCATATAATATATTTTTTTTTTTTTCTGCTTTCACAGATATTTTTATATATTTATTAATTTTAATTGTTTTACCAGCATCAGTCCTGATCTTTACTACCAAAAATTTATCATCTTAAGGATTTTAACCCTTTAAATGCCGGTTTGCTTAAGTTATAATTATAACGACATAATTACAATTCAATTTTTTTCAGCAGACGCAGAAAACAGGAAAAAAAAAAAATGTGAGTACTTGCCCAATAGATCAAAAATGAAAAAATAAAAGTATACAGTTTTATAAAATACTGTCTGACTTCGGTTTATAAAATTTTATTGTTTTATTCATTTTTTGAAACTACATTTTACATCATTTTATTTTTTGTCAGTTTACAGAAAAGTTACACAGAGGTCCTTAGAGAACAAAAAAAGTCAGTGTCAAAAAATGGTCATAAAAATATTATATATTATTTTCCGCTTTCACTGACATTTTTATTTATCTATTTATTTTTACCAGTATCAGTCCTGATCATAACTACCAAAAATGTATTAATCTTCAGGATTTTAACCTTTTAAATGTCAGTTTGCTTACAATTATAACTACATATTTACAATTTAATTGTCTTTTTTTCAGCAAAAGCAGAAAACCGGAGTACTTGCCCCATAGCCCAAAAATAAATCATAATAAAAAAAAATCTCAAAGGATGCACAGAAGGTTAAAAAAACAAAAAAACAAGAGATGCACATTTGATTGATTATGGAAGTAGTAATTGATCAAATGACGGAAGAGCATTATAATCCGGTATGTATATGATGATCCATGGTGCTAACACAACACGGGTGCTAACACAACACAGACAGTGTGTGCAAATAAATGGCTCCATCAGCAGACAATTTATTCAATGGCCACGACGAAATTCTGGATCACAAGGTTTTCTTCTTTAATGAATGCGCAGGAGTGCTGGAGGCTGACATTTGTCAATTACAGGGCAGGAGTTGTTTTTCCTGCACTGCCTCACAGATTAGTCCCACATGCCTGCACTCTCTGTCTCTATTGAATCAGTTGTCTTTAATGGCAGCAGGGGGAAATTGAAGGGCTCTGTGTGCGATTTGTCCCGTCGTTGTGGAGCAGATGGTGGATATCAGTGTCAGGCTTTGAGTGGAGAGTGGCTCAGGGAACAGGAAATGGCACGGCCGATGGCCAGATCTAAGGCAGCGTGAAAGCGCCATTCGTCACACATTTCCATGGCAGCGTCGCTCATTAGCATTACCTGGATATAGGGGTTGATGGGCGAGCAGGGAACAGGGGACGTTTATGCGTCATCGGGACATACCAAGTGATAGACAGGGGGGAGGATATCGTATCGTTTTATATTATAAGGCCGGTATTATGGGAAGATACACTCAGTTTTTAGAATTCCACTTGTGCTTTGGGTTAGTCCAACCATGACAAACATCTTCCATCTGAAGGTGGTAAAACTAGATTTTGCAGGAATGTACTAACACAAACACACACACACACTGAGATAAGGATAAAGAACAAGAAGTGGTGAGATAAGCTGGACAAAGAAGTGAAAGGTAAACATCCTGTCTACGTGCTTTGAGTTTGAATGTGTTTTCTTCTCACACTGATCACAGACCACAATATCCCACTACAACGCTATTGTTAACAATCACTCAAACAGCAAACCCTTCCATCTGTCAGAAAACTGAACCCTCAGCAGGAATAGTTTACTCAAAAATCATTCTTTACATTATTAATAATTCAAAGGTGTTATTCACCCTAAGGTTGTTCAAAACCTAATACCCATATACAGTATCATTAAAAAAAAGTTTAGGGTTAGTAAGATTTTTTAAAGGAAATTAATACTTGTATTCAGCAACAATGCTTTAAATTAAATCAAAATGACAGTAAAGACATTTATAATGGTACAAATTATTTCAAAATTAAAATAACTGCTGTTCTTTGTAACTTTATATTCATAAAAGAACTCTTTCCACAAAAACATGAAGCAGCACAACAAAATGTTTTCAACATTTATAATAATAAGAAATGTTTCTTGAGCACCAAATCAGCATTAAAATGATTTCTGAAGGATCATGTGACATTGAAGACTGGAGTAATGATGCTGAAAATTCATCTTTGCCATCACAGAAATAAATTACTTTTTAAAATATATTAATAGAAAACTGTTATTTTAAATTTTATATATCCCATATTACTGTTTTACTGTATTTCTGATCAAATAAATGCAGCCTCACTGAGTGCAAGGGGCTTCTTACAAAAACATTTAAAAAAATTATGACCCCAAACTTTCAAACATTTTTAAGTAATTTTTTTAGCTTAATGTCAAATCAGCTGCATAAAGACTCAGAAATTCTCAAAATTTGTGTGTTCCAAAATAAATGGAAAATAAATGGCGCGCCACGAGGATTAGTAAATAATGACTGAATTTTTGGTTAAACTATCCCTTGCAGGTTGATCTTATCAAATCAATAATTAATGTGTCAGATGGGGGCAGAAGAGAGAGACGCTAGATTACCAAAAAATAGCAACATCCACCAGCTCGCCGGAGTTCACACGCAGGGACATCAGCTCAACAGTCCGTGTTGGACAAATACTAGCGGGGAGGCGCTGCTTCTTGCCAGAGCACCTTCTGCTGGTGTCACGTTAGTGTCAGTCAGCTTTAATTAGTCTGAGTTCATGTTAGCCCACCGGTGAATGTACTCCCAGCAGGTGACTTTGGCAGCGAGGCAGAGCAGCATAACGACCTTGTGAGAATTGATCTGCTTTTATCTCCCCTTTTTCCTTCCACCGTAAAATCGTTTGTCACAAATTAGCATGTAGCTGTATGCCGTTTCGTGTCGCCTGGTGCCATTTTGAAATCTCCATTGTTGTTGTTACTCTTTGACTCGGTTGATGAGGGAGGAAATTATAGTGCTCTCCTGATCTTGGATCTGTTTCAATGACAGCTCACCTGTTATCTACTGCCGCCACCTCAGAGGTCAGAGTAAGTGGGAGTGTGGCCAATCTGTACCAGGCGAGTACATTGTGCTCCATTCTTTCTTTAAGCTCATTAAAGCGCTCGCCTGTTACTCTCTTTCCCCACACATCTACTGCACACCCTTAAAAATCTATAAAAATGCTTTCTCTCTTCCAAATACCTGTGCTTAGCTCGGCCCGATGACAGGAGCGAATAGTGAAGCGCAGTTAAAATGGCCCTAAGCCCCAGCAGCCTTAACTGCAGTCCCTCAACATCAAATAGACATCCAAAGCACACTTGAAGCCCTGCTAATGCGAGCCGATTGAAGTCTCCAGACCTCTGCCAGGCCGCGCAGTATCGCTTCCCCTTGGCAGTCATCTCTGTGGTTAATCTGATCACAGTGCAGTGTTAACAACACATGGCCTGGCCCTGGAGCCTGCTCTAAATGAGGTTACATCCCAAGCAATACCTTGATGAATAATTAAAAGCCCAGACGCAGAACTTGAAGTGACTTAGCCAGCGACCCTGGGGTCTAATCACATGGTCAAGCCATATTTGGCCATCTATTCAATGCCATCACTGTCACTCACTCTATTTTTCATGTGCCCTCATTCTTTCTCGCATACACACATGCACACACACACACACATACGTGCAGTCATCGCTATGGTTTGTTGGGCATCTGCCCGAGCTGACAGTGAGCATGATGGCCATGTTATTCTCCTTTGGGCTCACAGTCAGACAACTGCTGGCAACTGTTAGTTAAAACAATCTGCCCTTATAAACAGTGAAAGTGTCTTTGACGTTCATCATGTTTTTTTGTGTGTGTGACATTTTGCCACAGCATTTCAGACACACACCTTTTTTACCTATCTTAGGTTATCTGTGACATTTAGATGTACTTATGCATAATTACATGCAACTAACCCTAAATCTAATCCCAACCCTAAGTACATGTTGTCAATTAATATTTCTCAGTACCTGTATAATTACATTGTAACAAATAAAGTGAAACCAATTTATATTTTGTATTTTGAAGTTGAGTTTAAAAACTGAGGATCATTTTGAAAGGGCATGATGTTTACACTACGACAGATGTTATTTCATATACTTTTATAATCTAACAAAAAAATTATCTTTTCTGTGCTCACTTTTTAGTTTTTTCCCCTGTGCAATATTTTAGTCAGATTGCGCAAACATATAAGATGCAAATAAAAATTGACTGTACCAAAGTAAACAAAATCTTCATCTGTAAACAAAATAGGTTCTCCAAGTGTCTGGAGCACGGCATCTAATCAGCGAGTCTTGAGCTGGGTCTGCATGTCAACAAATGAGAAAAACAAATATTACACCAACTTCACTGACACACATGACTTCCAGAGGTTCAAATCTTTGCAGTGTGAAACATTACAGCTTTATAATATAATATAATATAATATAATATAATATAATATAATATAATATAATATAATATAATATACCAAACCAGAAAAAAATCCAGATTTGCAATTGGAAATTTGTATTTACTGCTGTAGAAACTTTAAAACAAAGGCTTGCATATAAATCCAGTGTGACATCAGTTCTCTTTCACCGTGGAGTGGGAGCCACTAGGGACATTTTTATATATGCCTAAGTGCCAAAGGCCTTCATCCATATCTAAGCATCAGTTTAGAGAAGCCAACATACGACATAAAATAATTCCAGATAAAAGAGATTAAAGAAAGGTTCGCCGTTTTCCACGCAGTCTCATTGACAGAGACATGAGGCACGGTGACCCTCTGAATCTAATTTACAAACATAAAAGATATTGCACTGCCACAGAAGTATCAAAGGACTCCGAGAGCAGGAAAAAATGTGAACGTGGAAAAAAACGCTTGACTGCTCAATGGTTCTCTGTGAGCATGATGTGTCAAGGTTGAAAATGATGAAGAATATGAAGACAGGGATTAGATGGGAAATTGTTCCTCTATTTTACTGACTGGTATTCAGCTATTCTGCTTTGATGCTGGTGATAAATGTCATGCCCACATCCACGTGGCAGCTGGGGAACTGGGATAGAAGGAGGAAGGAAGGGCCACACAATTTCAGATTTATTTGCCTGCAAGTTCAAAAATGCAGTGCCTGCCCTCAAAATTACCTCATGCTCTCTCTTCAATGACTAAGGGAATCAAAAACATCTAAAGTGGGACATTTATTCTTTTTAAAAGGGCCTTAAGAAACTCAAGATGTTCAAATGCATTCTTTTTTTTCGTCTTTTTAAACCACAACTATGGGATTGGTTTCATTTCCTCCAACCCTGAGCAGGGCTCATGACCCTGAAGAAAAAAGCAGGAACCCTTACTAGTATTTTTTTTTTTTTAATAAATAAGGTTATCTGATAAAAGGCAGACCCAGGGTTATATAATCCATTAAATCTTGCTATATGCCCCTCTTCTTTAAGATTAAGCAGTGTTTCCATGCATCTGCAATATTTTTACATGCAATATTTTCATAAGGCCAACCCAGAAGTAAGTAGACACTATAAACAGTTATTCATAAACGAACAGGAAGACTTTAAACAGTTTTTACACAGTTCCTCTGAATTACAGCTATTATGCATTAAAAAAAACCCCACCATAAACATGACATAAAAATCAGTTGAAGTGTAAATAAAAAAAGAAATCTGGATGGAAATTGCACGGTGCTGGTTTAATAGCCCTGCCCATCAAACAGAGTCAGGCCTGCTATGATCTCCGTGAGTGTTTGACACCTGTGACGCATGTGCCTCTTTTGTTTATGTAGAGATGGCAGTATAAACATGTGTCCTCCCTGGAGACGTATGGTAAATTTACCTTTTCCCCTCGACGCTGGACCGAAACATCAACATTAATCTTTCTCTCAATGAGACAGAGAGAACATTTGTAGACATAAGGCCAGTCGAGTTAGCCAAGACAAACCTCTCATATCCTAAAAATGCCAAGAGCCCAGCTCTTATGCCAAAAACCACAGCAGGCCTTAGGTGGTTGGAGAAATCATTCCAATGAAAATGTTTACACGAAGAAAGCCCTTTTTTTTCTTCTGTATAAAGTCGAGCTGCACTGTAAAAAAAATTCTGTAGTTTTTACAAAATAATTTTGGCAGCTGTGGTTGCCAGGGTCATAAGTATAGCAACCTGCTGACAAACATGCTGTAGACTGAAAATGCGGCCCTCTTCAGCAAAGAACCCTCACTCACACTCTTGAACTAAATGGAAACATGCAATTTGTCTCTCTGTCTTTTCACTCCACCACACACATGCAAATACATATGCTGAACATACTAAAACAGCCTCATTTCAGATAATACAAACATTAGCCAGTCAACAAGACCTAACAGACCACATCTTAACCCCAAATGGGGCTTTCTGACAGACAAAACAGCCATTGCGGTTGTACTTACATTCCTCAGAGCCAGTAAAGACGTCTGGGATGAAGGCTTGACAGGGAAGCCAAATGATGCAGTCTAAGGAATGTTTTCATGATGATAAATTCACTGTAATGATGAAATTCACAATATACTGAAGATATAAGAATGTTGCTTGTTCATTGTTCTTATGTGACCCCATGATCCCAAAAATAAAATTAAAATAATATAAAAAAAAGGAATAGGGATTTTACACTTTAGTATAGAGACCAATTCTCACCATTAACTAGTTGCTTACTAGCATGCTTATTATTAACATATTGGCTGTTTATTAGTACTTATAAAGCACATATTCTGCATGACAATATTCTACATCCCTAATCCTATCCAATACCTAAACTTAACAACTACCTTACTAACTATTAACAAGCAGCAAATTAGGAGTTTATTGATGCAAAAGTCGTAGATGATTTGTTAATGGCAAGAATTGGACCTTTAAATAAAGTGTGACCAAAAATAAATAAATAAATAAAAATAAGAACTATACTAGAAAATATTTCTATGCCATTATAATAGTGTGTGCTGTTTAGGTACAGTGTGGAGTAATTTACCTTACCTGTACACTTATATAAATAAATAAATAAATATATATATATATATATATATATGTCACAATACGCTGGAGCACGGGCACGAGGAAGAGAGGAGACGTGGAGATTTCACAGAACGAGTCTTTTAATGATCCAATAGGGAGATACAGAGAACAAGGATGACGTTCACAACAAGAAGACCCGACAGAGGAGAAATGCACAGACAAGAACTTATAAACACAGGACAATTACCAAACACAGGTGCACAGAATGACTAATTAACTAAACAAGGACAGGAACATGACCAAATAAGGGAACACAGGAACAGAAACGGGCAAAACATAACAAAACAGGTCCATGATCCTGACATCAGCTTAAATAATAAACAATTATGCTGCAAAAGTCGTAGATGATTTGTTAATGGCAAGAATTGGACCTTTAAATAAAGTGTGACCAAAAATAAATAAATAAATAAAAATAAGAACTATACTAGAAAATATTTCTATGCCATTATAATAGTGTGTGCTGTTTAGGTACAGTGTGGAGTAATTTACCTTACCTGTACACTTATATAAATAAATAAATAAATATATATATATATATATATATATGTCACAATACGCTGGAGCACGGGCACGAGGAAGAGAGGAGACGTGGAGATTTCACAGAACGAGTCTTTTAATGATCCAATAGGGAGATACAGAGAACAAGGATGACGTTCACAACAAGAAGACCCGACAGAGGAGAAATGCACAGACAAGAACTTATAAACACAGGACAATTACCAAACACAGGTGCACAGAATTACTAATTAACTAAACGAGGACAGGAACATGACCAAATAAGGGAACACAGGAACAGAAACAGGGGCAAAACATAACAAAACAGGTCCATGATCTTGACAATATATATATTATATTATTATAGATATAATTACAGACAATTATAGATTCAATATCACATCCAGTACCGAGCAGGCAACTACAACAACAAAAAATGCTAAAGGACGTTTTCGACTTGTACAAAGTTGCTAGATAATATATGATTTTCACTGCAATTGAAGTGTACTATTTGTTCCACATCCAGCCTACCAAATACAGTCACTTTATTTGCTTACACAGGCCAAAGTTTGTTTCTTCCCCTGTGTGTGCCTGTGTTCTTATGTGTAGATTGTGTTTTGCCTGGGGCTCAGCCATGTCTGGACCTGCATACAGGAGGGAGCCGCCACAGCCGAATAATGAAGAGTTCTATGGAGGTGACAGAATGGGTAGCAGGTATGCAGTTGAACTCGGCCCAAACCATCTGATCAACTGCTTTCTGTCACACACATACACAAACGCATGCACTTTCACACACACCTACCGCACAGGCATATTTATAGTGCTCTGACAGAGCCGCAGACAGATGTCACCTTCAAGCAACAATCTCCAGGGGAAAAATACAATGTGTGCACATATACAGCTCACCAGCGAACTGCAGATCATACAAACAAAGCAGAACTGAGAACTAAATCAACCCACGTATAATTCAGCCTGATTGTGCCTGTAAGGCTCCGATAAACATGCATGCTTGCTTTAAGGCCAGCGGTTTTCTCTCCGGTGAGAGAGTTTGCTGTTTATAATGTATGAGTGACCGGAGACAGTGGTAGAGCTGTCAGGCTTAATAAGATGAAGGCTGAACTTTATGTATCCATACAGGAGAAGGGGGGGCAGATGGGCTTTGGAAGTGATTTTCACTAACTCTCAAGCTGTAGCTCCTCTAAGCTTGGCCCTGCAGTAAAGTGATAAAGAGGAAGAGAGACGGATTGGTACCCGGAGTGGTCGAGAGAGATATATAAAGAGTGGAAGACAAAGAGAGAGAGAAAGGGGAGGGCTGTGCTTCTCAACCTCGAGGCACATGACGCGGTGTCGTAACACATCAATACTCAAACACGGCACGACAGAGCAACAACCGCCAACCACCCCTCCAGATCCTTAATAATTCATACTGACGGTAATACAGCGGGACAAAAGATGTCATCCTTTCTCATTTGATGTCATCAATAAGAAATGGCATTCAATCCACCTTTGCGTCTTTACGGGGAATATTCAGTAAACATTGATTGACAGTCAGTGACAAGGGGAATTTGGATCGAAAATCATCACCGGTTGTCATGTATTGAACCGAACTTTACAAAACTGTACAAAAGCGAACGACAAGTACAAAAACTAGAGCAATCCCATTGCAGATCACAGGGTTCTAATTGTGTGTGTCTAATGTGCAGTAGGCAGCTATGTTCATCTGCCTACATAACTGCAGGCTGGGAGCGAGACGAAATGTGACCCTGCCATTCTCAATGTGTTGACAGTGCTTTAATTCAACATGATACCAGACACCCGCAGTCTGCCCCGGCCTGCTAGAACTGCTGCTAGTTTTATACTCTCAGAGGCACTTAAAATACACAAACATTGCTCTGGACCACAGGGGAGGGGGGCGAAAAAACGTTTAGCTCTGAAGCTACTCACATATTCGCATGGTGGCTTTTCCGAGCAGTGTGTAATATTGATTGTTGCCTTTTCAAGTTTGGTTGCATGTCAAAGTGAAATGGAATCATTGTGAAACTGAATTTGGAGTAAGGGCAAAGGAGAGCTGCATGCCAGAAATGGTGTTGACATGTCCAGTTTGACCTGCCATGCTCCATCTAAAAGTGTTTAAAATTTTTTTTTGATAATTCTCTTAGAATCATTATGCTGTTTTCATTATCTTATTTTAATTGAGAGAAAATATAGAATATCTGGACTTAAAAAACACTTTAAATAAACTTTTAAAATCTGCTTAAATTTATATTTTAAAATATATACTTTTTAAAAAAACATTTACAAACACTTAACATAAAGGTTTGTTGTTCACATATTAGGTCTCGTGAACCAATGTTTTTTTTTTTTTAATCTAGGCTTATGTTACCTATATATATATATATATATATATATATATACTATTGTTCATTGTTAATTCAGGATTGTTCATTATTAATGTTAATTTATACTTATTTTTTATTATTTTAAATATTTATCAATTTATACTTACCTATAAGTGTTTTAATTTCTATACTTAATTATAAACTTTGAAACGTTACCATTACACATCAAAATTGAAGGTCAGTACATTTGTCAATGTTTTTTAAGGCTCTTATGCTCACCAAGTCTGCATTTATTTGATCAATAATACATAAAAAAATGCAATATTGTAAAATATTATTATTATTTTAATATTTTTTAAAATTTAAAGTGTTTTATTCCTGTGATGGCAAAGCTGAATTCTCAGCAGTCATTACAGTCTTCAGTGTCATATGATCCTTCAGAAATCATTATAATATGCCGATTTGGTGCAGATTTCATATTTCTTCTTATTATCAATCAAAAACAAGTTGTGCTGCTTAATATTTTTGTGAAAACCAGAATACATCATATAATTTTTTGATGAAGCTTTTGAATGGTAGCATATATATAAATTAACATTAATCGAGATTAATACATGTTAAAAGCAGCACCTAAAATACACTTTTTCTGGTACATTATTTGAATTGAACCTAAAATCTTGTTGACATTGACAAAACAGGTCTGTGGGCTCGTTGCGTCAGCTACTCATATAAAGTGTGAAGGCTGTTCCTGCCAAAGCGGGCTTCTTTTACAGCTCACACAGGCAGGCAGAGCCGACACACAATCCCCTCGCTGATGACCAGCACTGACCTCAGCTGCTCAGAGCCCTCTGCTATCACACAGAGAGCGAGGGAGAGGAGGGAACGAGAGAGAGAAAATAAGAGGTGACAACAGTGCCCTGCTGTGAAAGACAAGGGCTCCCATGTACCCTGAGAGCTTGGTTATCAGCACCCTCAAGCCGTGCCCCTTCATCCTCATGCCACCCTCTACAGCTCAGCAGGACTCCATTACTCATGACATGGCAGACAGAGATGAGCAGATAGAACTTAGAACTGTCTCCAGATAGGCCAACAAATAGTGGCGTATAACTTACTGTAATATTTGCTTTGATCATTAAGTGATTGCAGTAAATCATGTGACACTGATAATATAAGTAGGACATGAACTTTAAGGAAAGACTCGTCAAAAAAATGAACAATCTGTCATCATTTATGCATTCTCATGTTATTTTAAACCTGTATGACTATTTATTCTGTGGAATACAAAAGTGATGACATAACTGTGTGATGACATCATTGGAATGGAATGGACTTACTGATAAAAGACTTACTATAGCAATAATGCTAAATGTAAAGTTTTAATAATCATTCTAATTTTGTGAGAACAGGGAAATCCACATTACAGCTATAATGATAATGACAGAGAAATAACATGATAAAATCAGTGTTATATTGGTACAATTGAGATACTTTTATAATTTATAGTATATTCTTTTTTTTGTATTTTTATTTTATTTTAAAGGGGTCATATGATGCAATTTCAATGTTTCCTTTCTCTTTGGAGTGTTACAAGCTCTTGGTGCATAAAGAAGATCTGTAAAGTTGCAAAGACTAAAGTCTCAAATCCAAAGAGATATTCTTTATAAAAGTTAAGAGTCAGCCACGCCTACCTAAAACGGCTCGTTCTAACACGCCCCCACATGTCTACGTCACGATGTGGGAAGATTTGCATAACACCGCCCAAATGTTCACGCAAAGAAAGAAGGCGTAACTTTTATTCTCGCTATAGTATTGTTGTTGCCGCCGTCGCCATGTCGTGAAGGCACTGTGTGATGTGTTGTGAAAGCGAAACTCCTTTGTTTGGTCTTCCAAAAGAGGACGAAGCGGAGTCCAGCCCGGGGTCGTCACATGTGTGCGGCGCAGGCATCACAATATGGTAAGGGACGAAATATTTCCGTCACACGCTTGAGGAATTCGGCAAATCACAACGCACTGGATAGCTGGCCAATCACAGCACACCTCGCTTTTCAGACCGATGAGCTTTGTAAAAATCGACGCGTTTCAGAAAGGCGGGGCATAGAGGAGAAACAATAATGTACAGTATGTGGAAAATAATGTGTTTTTTTAACCTTAAACTGCATAAACACATTGCATTACACCAAATACACAAAATAGTGTTCTTTTTAGTAACATCATATGACCCCTTTAAATGTAAGTTTTAGCAGTTTTGTTGTGGTTTTGGCTTTTTTTTTCATGTTTAAATTTGTTTTTATTTTTCTAGCTCATATATATATATATATATATATATATATATAATTTCAGTTTATTTTGTTTCAAGCAAAGTAAGTGTTGTTTTTATGGTTTTAGCTTTTGGTTAACTATATTAACCCTGGTTAGAAATAATTTTCCGAATGATTTTTTCCAGCTGATGAAAGATAAGACACTGATAGCTAATCAGAATCCACCCAACTTTAAAGAGCTGGAGCATTTAAAGTGGCAGATGACAAAAGGCAAGGCAAGTTTATTTATATAGCACATTTCATACACAATGGTAATTCAAAGTGCTACATAAAAGAAAAGAAAATAATAATAACAATAAAACAAGGAATTTAAAAACTTTGAAAATGATTTAAAAAAAAACGGCAGTTCATGCTTATAAAAACAGAATGGTAACATGCCTTGGTGTGGACACTAATTACCATTTTAGTTTAGTATATTGGTGTGAATGGGCCTAAACTGCTAATATAGGGGAAGTTGTGGCCTAATGGTTAGAGAGTCGGACTCGTAACCCAAGGTTGCGGGTTCGAGTCTCATACCGGCAGGGATTGTAGGTGGGGGGAGTGAATGTACAGCACTCTCTTCCACCTTCAATACCACGACTGAGGTGCCCTTGAGCAAGGCACCGAACCCCCAACTGCTCCCCGGGTGCCGCAGCAAAAAATGGCTGCCCACTGCTCCGGGTGTGTGTTCACGGTGTGTGTGTGTTCACTGCTGTGTGTGTGCACTTTGGATGGGATAAATGCAGAGCACTAATTCCGAGTATGGGTCACCATACTTGGCCACATGTCACATTACTTTTTAAAAAAAAAATAATTTCTTACCTGAAACTAAGAAAACATCATTCATAATCAGAAAAGTTCTCTATGCATTTGCCCTCCCCGGTAACCTAAGAAAATCAGCATGCACTGCATTTGTACTAATGGAGTTCAAAGTTCCCTAACCTTCTCTTAACACTCAGGTAACTGGATATCAAGATCAGTTGCATGACACCTCGGTTAATATTTTTACCCATAAATACCCTCCTTAGCCCAAGTAGCAGATGCAAATATAGCCATTGCCAGGAAAGTTGTGCAATATCGTTGGAAAATTCAGCCCATTAATTAGTGTGTAGTGAACTCCGGTTCTTTTAGAAGCCGTGTGCTCTGACAGAACCACAGCCCACATGCTGACACGCTATGATGATTTCACATCAACACATTTACGGTCGTGCTGCCCTCCCGAGCGTGAGATTGAGTGGGTGGGGTCATTAGAACAGACCGCAACAGACCGAAATAACAGGCCTGAGTGTGTGAGTGCAGGACCCCTCTCCACAGGAGGCTGGCCTTGCTCCTAAATGACAGGAAAAATAACGCACTGAGATGCTCCTGCACAGAGATCCAGTTTCAGCAGAAATCTGCTTGCATCTGTCAGAATGAAAGGCAGCTGGAGGGGCGGCGAACTGTGTAAGCATCCAGTATGAAAACAAGGTTCCCGTTACAATACATGGCATTTAGTGAGCGGACCGGTGAAAGGCCTCTCAGTAATCCTGGCCCACTCTCTGCAAAGCACTCTCATTAGTATCAAGGGACTCAATATTTGCAACCCTAGTTTAATGCTGTTTATATTTACACTTACAACGTGGACGGCTGCCAATTCATGCACCGGACCATTTCATCTGGCTCGCTTTTCTCTGTTTTTTTAAACTCTCCATTTACGTGGCATTAAACACTCGTAATAATCCGTCTAAAGCAAGCTATTTACAGAGAGGAGGGGTACATTACAATGATGCACTGGAAAGTTTTGCTAGAATGCACCCTGTTCTCGAGTGGAGGTTTAAAATACACTCAGCCCGAAATGACAGAGAAAATGAATCAGGGCGCACTTGTTTCTGTGGTATTAAAGGGATAGTTCAACCAGATAATAAATGAATTGTTCACACAAAAAAGGACATTTCTTTCATCATTTACTCACACTCATGTCACTGTCAAAACCTTTTTTCTCTGTTAGAAGACATTTTGAGGGATGTTTTAGCTGTTTTTGTCTGTACACTGTAAGAAAATCAGTGAAAATATGACCCAATGTATCATGTTAATATGAAGGAATTTTTCATATTAATAAAATAAATTTTGAATAACGCATTGCATTGTGTAGTGTTTTAGGGTCGAAGGAAATGTCAGTTTATTTTGTTTTAAGATACAGTCATACACAAGCAAATAATTAACAGAATTTTCTATTTTGGGTGAACAATCATTTTAAAGGGCTAGTTCACCCAAAAATGAAAATTCTGTCATTAGATCATCTCATGTTCATCTCATGACTATTTTATTGATGTCCTTTACTACCTTTCTGGGCCTTGAACATGTCAGTTGCATTGCTGTCTATGCAGGGTCAGAAAGCTCTCGGATTTCATAAAAAATATCTTAATTTGTGTTCCGAAGATGAACGAAGGTCTTATGGGTTTGGAACGACATGAGGGTGAGTAATTAATGACAGAATTTTCATTTTGGGTGAACTATTCCTTTAAGGCCCATTCAAACCAAGAATAATAACTACAGCGCTATGATAACCAAATAGGTTCTAACTATAAAAGAATAGCAGAGTCCACACCACAACTATAAGATAAATGGCACAGTGGAACAATAATGTTGGAATCACATTCAAAATGATTTTTTCCCCATCTGATGATCGATAAAAATATTGACAGCCAATCAGAATCCATCAGTAGATGCTGCGCATCCAACTGCTGTGCATGCTTATAATAAACAGAACATTATCATGCATCGGTGTGAACACAAATATAGTTACTATTATAGTTAGCATTCTTGGCCTTCAAACTAAATGGCTTTTCATTGAATCTGTGGTGTATAACAGCACAGAATCATAATGGCAATGTGACCTGCATTGCAGATGGACACGTTATAACAACTTAATGCAAGAGATTGACCATAAAGTCGCTCTCATTTATAACCCGGTCATGCTTTGCGCCCAAGCAGATGAGAGAAAATAAAATAATATACGTCCACTCGGATTCTATTTCCACTAAACAGGCCAGCTCCTCCCATAGCTGTATATGAAAGCAATACCCTTCGTCTTTTATCTGCTAATGTGTCTTCCACCCCTGGGGCTTAGGCGGAGGGTGAACCAACTCCAGGGTAAGGCTAAAAGCAGCCAAATGTATTAAACATCATAAACCCGTCTTTTTAGGCAAGAACCAGACATGGGTGTCATGTAGGCTAAAAAAATGTTTAATGGAACTGAATTTGTATTTAACGTGATTACAATTTAATAAAAACGTTAGAAATTGATAATTATATAACGTTTCCTTCCCACGGTTATTCAAACAGCGAATAAAAACGGTGCAACATGAGCAGATCTTAATTTAATGCCGCAATCGACACTGTCTATTCATAATAGATTTAATTTGTTTGTGCAGGGGCATTTTTGTCCAATTTAGTGGCATTTTTGCCCCAAGTCCCAGTGGCCAGGGGAAGCCTTCCCCAGCCTTACACACGCTCCGCCTATGCCCTGGGGCTTAAACAGTGGGCCATGTGTATCAGATAAAGCCAGATAAATGGACCAGGCAGACGGATGGCACCAGGTAGGCAGCAGGCTTTTATAGAGTGCCGCTGCGGGCCATGAACCAGGACTGTAGGTTGTGATGAGGACTAATCCTCAATGAATGCAGTATGGACTGAGTCGAAGCAGCATGTGTGGTAATCTCCTCCAGTCTCCTCACAGCTACTGCCAACCTCACTCTTTGTAGTGGGTGCCAACCTGGGTGGTGAGGGGAGCTCAGAGACACTATTAAGCAGGGATGGCATCTGGGAGCTGCTCATTCCAGCACTGAGCTCCAAAGCCCAGATTTCGCCGAGAAATAAAGGGAACGGGGGGACGGAAAGGGGGAGAACGAGTCTTTTGGGCTTATTTTCGGCTTAAGTAAACAGCTTGAGTGTCATTAAAATCTTACATTTACATTTGCAAAAACAAATAAGACGTGGACTTAGTGTAAGGGCTTTGCGACAGGATGTGTGACAAGATTGAGTTTCTTACACAACAAATCAGCAAAATCCTGATTTACAAATGCACTTTAGTCTCTGGTGATCTTCCAACCTGAGATCAAATCAGGCCTTGAAAAGTCTATAGCAAATCTAATTAGTTTCTCCCTCTGATCCAAAAACATAATCAGCCTATAAACGCTCTCCTCTACACGGTGGACTTAAGTGTGGTGGGCTGCGGGAAAGAGATGAGCGCGATTTCTCTCTTCCTGCACACGGTGGTTAAATTATAGAAGAGGAGCCCATGAGAACAAAGACTACCCTTCCAATCTCTTTTCCTCCTCTTCCTTCCTTACCTCCCACAGAATGAATTAACACCCTTCGCTGCCACCTCTGATTAAAAAAGCTCATTGGAGAGAGATTTGTAATCATTTGTCTATAATGAATTCTTAGAACCCTCACCCCCAATTCTCACCTGCCACAGCCTGCAGACACACTCACAAAGGATATAGAAAGAGATGAGGAAAAAAGTGAGAATAAGCTATACGATATTACCCTCCCTCCTATTTTTTAATAGGAATTCTTGATACTCCTTTTTTTTTGCTCTTCTAGGCTTACAACCTAGTTTTGTTTTGAGGTCTTTTTTTAAAATGAAATTTCACATTCATATGGAAAGAAATGATATACAACCACACAATTAATAATGTGTAGTGATGTGTAATATGCAAATGATATACAAATTAGGGCTGTCAATTGCCAGTTGGATGTGTTTTCTCATTCAAAAACAGCTGGACGGAGTGCAACGGAATGAAACATAATCTTGAAAAATATGAATTGAATATGTATAGTTTATGGTGTGAAGAGCCAAAAAAGCAGCAAGACGTGATACAACAGCCAGTGACATGTTCATAGACCAAATATTTAATAAAAAACTTGTCTATAAATTAATCCTCTGACATATTGACAAAATGCATAATGGAATGTATTTTGTACTGTAAGCCAGTGATAGGCTTATGTTTAAAGATATGGAAATAAAACAACAATAAACTGACTACTAAAGGAGCGTCACTTTGCAACAATTTAGAAAAAGGTTCTGTAATTAGATGTCCTATCTGTCCTATCTTATTGCTCTCCTTGAGTGCACCATAACTATAATGCATGGCACCACCGGAAGGACAGTACAATTTTGGTCGGACCTTGTTGTGAGTTTATTGGATCTTTTGAGATCTTAATTTATACATGTACTCATCTGTATTTTGTTTGGGTCATGAGTTTTATCTTTTCTGTCATATAACTTATATTCTTTATGTAATTTTATCAATGTATTTATTTTTTTTATTTATTTTCTCTTTTTTAATCTCCTTATCATATGACTCTGAGCAGACCTTGGGCTTTGCTGTAAATAGTTATCTTTTAAAATGTGTTATAAATAAAGAATTTAAAAAGTTCTGTAATTATTGAAATGTAAAAAATAATATACTGACTTTTAAATCAATATCACTTTTCAATAGGCACTTTATTATCATTAGTTAATGCAATAAATAACTTGAAATAGAATCATTTTAACACATTTATTAGTCTTGCTTAGAGTTAATGTCTAAAAATAATAATTTTAATATTTAATAATAAAACTTGTATAATAACAAAAATATATGTAATATTATATATACACGCACATGCATATAATAAATAAATAAATACTGACATATTTATTTTCATTTATTGACAGTAATTGCAATTCATTTGATTAATCAGCATATCATGTACATTTGAAATTTTATTCATTTGTCAGCCCCAACACAACTCTTTAGCAATGCTTCAGAACATGTTCACATAGCTAGCACTTACTCTTGAAGTAATGTGAATATTACATCTTTTCCCACATATCTCAGTTTTCATTAACTTATAAATAGCTCCCAATTGTGGCACATTACTCACGGGTGCATATATCACAGTTTGAAACGCAATCCAAATTTGTCTTTATTAATAACCTTAATATATCATTGGAATGCAGAGTGTGATGGATTAAAGGCCCCATATATCCCATGCAGAGCTGATTAATTTGTGTTCGGGAGGTTCCCGCAGCTCTCTTGCCCTCCTAATGAATGTGCACAGCCAGCATGGACACTGTTGCCTCCGTGACCTTTCTGTTTGAGTGCCAGGCCATCTGTCTCCCTGTGTGCACACATTCTGCACACGCTCCTAACCTGCGCTCGAACGGAAGCTGCTTCGAAGGCGTCACCCTCTCTTATTTCTCAAATATGAATCAATGGCGGTAGAAACCTTGAGCCGGGGGTTTACGCAGGTGCAATAGGAGAAAACCACAAGAAAGTATGAAGGTTTTCACACCTAAGGGATTCGCTGTCGAGGTGCTGGGGATGTCAAAGCAAATTCAATTACTTATTCCAACCTGCTTTTATTAATGCAAGGCAGACGTGAGTGTTTAATATTGCGCTTTGCTTTTTATTACATGTACGGCCACCTTCATGGCATGATATTACACGCGGCAAAGCTCTTTAGTCTCGAATCTGTTCAAGTAATAGATTTAAAATGATACCTTCTGAGATGTCAGGTTTCATTTTGACTTTGCAGTGTTTGCGCATATGTCAAGCATGAAATTTGCCAAGGCAGTATGATCTGTAAGCCACAGTCTCATGTCTCAGCCTTAATAAAAATGACACATTGGCTGTTTATGATAAGAGAGACGGAGAGGGTTTTACCGCTTCCCGCTGAGCGACGTGCCGTAATGGTGACTGGTGGCAGTGGCGAGGTGGCACGGGGGAGGGAGGCAGACAGGTGGCGCACATTTGGGTGTGATAAATCTGCTCTTCTGTGGCAGGGAGCAGCCTCGGCTCAGAGCTGCTGGAAATGTCAGCTAATGCGAGTCTCACTCAGGAGGTTAGGCAAGAAGACAGGGAAGAAAGAGAGAGTGGAGACAAGGAGAGTGGGCTCCCCAGGGGGCCTGGCAGGTAGTCTGTCTGCTGGGCAACTTTCCGCCTGAGGTAAAATAATATGGTTGCTGGAAAGGTGACACTGTCCTCCACTGCTCTGCAATCGTTTCTACTCTAATGATGCACCTGTATGTATGAGAGATACTTCCTGTGTGGGGCTCAAGGGACAACTGATCATCAGACATGGATCCAGGTCATTGTTTACAAACCTAAAGTCTTAACCTATGCTACTGGGCCGAAAAATACAACATGGATGAAGCATGTCTGACTACAAAGCTAACCCATTATCTCATGCAATTCATTCTATAGCTTTTTGCTGGCCACATGACTATACTGACTATAGGATGGAACACACCAGTATCACTTTTATCAATCACCCTTATCTCATTCCAAACCTGCATTACATTCTTTCATCTCTGGAACCACATTGACTGTCAATGCATGGACAAAGATACAATTTTCAACAAGAGGAATTAATGCTATAAACTTGCCATATACAAGTATAATAGAACAATGAGAAATATTAATTCAAAGGAAAGAAAAACAAGAAATAATAAACCAGTGCCAGAGTACAATAAAATAACAATAAAAAGGTCATAAATATAAAATACAAGAGGAATAGGGTGACACTATATGCAAGAATATCATATTTCTTAGAATATTGTAGGATCTAATTGCCATTTTACCTTTACAATTGTGTAAAACATTACAATAAAGTTTGAAATTATTTTTTTAACTGATAAAAACTTTGTTTGGAGTCATTTGCTATATACTGCAACTAGTCAGTTTTAAATTTATATGTGGATTAATGTAACTGTAACATTTGCTTTATAAAATTATAACACATCAAATATAGCTGGCTATTTAACATTCTAGGGGCCATTCACACATAACACATTTTTGCATTCCACTGCACTGCTTTTCCATTGTTTTTCCTAAGTAAACATGAATTAGACTAATGTATTTAAGCATTGTGCTACAGTCTCAAAACTTTTGCAGCATCTTGCGCATGACACAGCATTCTAAAAACACAGAGCTCAAGTTAAAAGAAGTTCAACTTTTAAAAAGTGTATTTATGCCTTTAATCCCCATTCTACTGCCCTGCGTCTGTGGTTTTTAACTTTAAAAAAAAATGTTTTGTGTGAACCTGTCCTAATGCAGTTCTCAGCTAACAATATTTAATATATTTTTATAAATGAAGTTAACTGCTAATTCATAGGCTTTTAAATCTTTTTTTTTTGCAGCAAAAATACTTTTTTTGCATTTCAGAGTAGTTAGCACCCTAGCTAAGTCAATTCACAGGTTTAAAAACATTTTCCAATTGAAGTTCTCAAAACTGTGACTCAGATTTGACTCAAGACAGTCACTAGACTCTAATTCATAAAAATCTCTGTTGATTTTGAGTCTACTGCTTAGATCTCACATGCAGCTGAAATATTATGTAGTAGTAAAACCACAGAATACAAGTCCTAAGAGGTTGTTCTGCGACTGATCTTGTAGTTGGTCTTTAGTCAGACCCTGCAGGTTTGATGGAGAATAAGACGTGAATCACTGGCACCATCCAATAAAACTTCAGGGGCATTCAACCACCCACTCACTCATACACACACACACACACACACAGAATCTTTTATCACGTTTTGTGCCTCATGTGTAATCTCTTATCTCTCCCCAACAGCAACCTGCCATCATAATCGTCAGTTATAACGGCCCATAATCTGCAGGGGGAGGCTGAACTGATCTGATGGCTATCACTACAAATCTCACTGCAAATCACTCAAATGACACAGAGAGCCACCGCACACCAAATCCACAAACCACCGCTGAGAATGGTACTGCTCATACCCTATAAATACAGGAAACAAACTCTGAACAGCGGAAGACACATAAAAATATCTACTCACCACAATTCATATCTGTGAGCCAAGTCTTGGACAGCCTAGACCAATATGTCATCCTAAATGGGTCTGTTGTTGGTCATTCGCTGAGGAGGATTTTCAGTTTGTGCCACACTGCTGATCAAAGCACATACCCACCATTAGATGAGCAGAGCGGTCCAGATCTGCTGCAATTGGCGTCCATTAGAGAGTGCTCATGTGTGTGAGTGTGTGTACACTTGAAACGAACCCCTAACTGTTTCTACCATTGTTTGAGAGTCATTACAGTGCACTGATGTTGGATAATAGTGGTTGATTGCAGATCCTTTGTCCTGCATTGTGTGGATTTGCATTAAGCGGGATTGTGCTGTGACATGCCTTATGAAGCACAAAATCACAAATAGGTTTTAAATTAAGCTCTACTTGTGCCTGAATTGTATGTACTGTACATTTCTATTATTCATTTCAAAGGATAATGTTTTTGTAACCGAAATGTGGGGGTGTGTGGGGTAAGTTGTGTCAGTGGGTAACAAGGCCTAGATGCACAAGAGATGAGATAAGCAATAATAGTAATAATAACAACAATAATAATGTCTTTTATGTTCACCAAGGCAGTAAGATCAGTAAAATAGTTTAATATTATTACAATTTAAAATAACTTCTGTCTATTATATTTTAAAATGTAATTTATTACTGTGATGGCAAAGCTGAATATTCAGCAGCCATTACTCCAGTCTTCAGTGTCACTGCAGTGGTGTAATGTAACGAAGTAATAATACTTCGTTACAGTACTTAAGTATTTTTTGGGAGTATCTGTACTTTACTTGAGTTTTTATATTTCAGCCAACTTTTACTTTTACTCCACTACATTTCCTAATTAAAATGTATACTTTTATTCCAATACATTTCCCCGAAGCATATTTGTTAGGAGTCAGGAGAACTCCTAACAAAGTCAGGAGAACACGGACTGCAGGAAAACAGGTTTGACGAATCAGTGGTCTGGCATCTGCAAGTTAAAAACACTGTTGCTCACATGCAAACAAGTGCGCGCACAACCGCGGATGATTCATTTTCCACTAAAGTCGAGGCTGGGGTGTGCAATATACAGTATATCTTCTACGATAATACGGTAAGTGTTGTTGTAATAATGTGCGATCTGACATTATCAAGTAGGTGATACATAAACTGTAGCCTAAATGCCATTTCAGATGCAGATTCCAGAAATGTTTTCTTGTTGGAATGAAAGACACTAAGTACCGGATGAAGTGCTTCTTATTCTTACCCAAAAATAACTGGTCACATGATCCTTCAAAAGTCATTCTAATGCTGATTTGCTACTCAAGAAACATTTCTTATTATCTATCAATGTCAAAAACAGTTGTGCTGCTTAATATGCTTCTGGAAATATTATTATGCAATTGATAGAAAGCTCTGTTCAAAAGGACAGAATTTATGTGTTTATAAGTCTTTACTAGGGCTGGGTATCGTTCAAAATTGACGACAAGACGTTTTTCGATACTCGATGGTATCGAGGCAATTCGGTCGGTGCCTAAAAAGTATCGAACTCGATACCCAGCCCTAGTCTTTACTGTCACTTTTGATCAATCTTATTGATGCCGATAAGAACTTTTAAATGACAGTGTGCATGTATGTACATACATGCATACATGCACACAATCATTTAAAAGTATATATATATATATATACAGTATCTCACAGAAGTGAGTACACCCCCATAAGAACCTGGTGCTCCACCCTAACAGAACTTGAGAGCCGTAACTCTCGAGAGGGCAGGGGGCGCTACATATATATATAGGGCAAGATGTAATTGAAAATGTTATAGTCATTTTTCTTGTAATTTCATTCTAATTTCATCTGATAGCTGACATTCAAAAATATCTTCTTGATTAGAGAGGACAATGCATTAATAAAAAAAGACACAGCTTACCCCACTCACTTATACTTAAATAAAATCTAGGTGTTTAACTGGTGTCTTTCAGGCGTGAAAAACACATAAAAATAATTTTTAACAGGTGTCAGATGATTGCTGTCAGTGATGTCCCATCCAAAAGCCCCTCTTTATCACAGACATCTGTGGCAAAACCAGGCCCGAGCATCTTATCATCTCATGGTGCCTGTGCAGTGAGTCGATCTGGTGCAGCTTCACATCCTCATTCATGCCTAAGCATCATAATGCGAGCTTACCATACAAGCGAACGCTTGTCATCCGTTTAGCCTCTTTTAACTGTAAAGCTTGCCTTACTCCCCACCAAAGTCAAACCAAGCAGGCATTCATCAGCTCTTGAGGGAAAAAAAGAAAGACAGATAACATTTAAAGCCTTGCCAATTAGAATCGCTTGCTTCATGTCAGTAGAATAATTTAATGATTAATTTATAGTTAAATTTTCCACCTCTACGATAATGAGGCAAAATGCATTCCGAACTAATAATATTACAAAACAGTGCCGAACACATCCCGCCGCTTTCAAATAGAGGATGGCGAAAGCGTTTCTGGCTTGTCACATCAATTACACACTGCCATCCTAATTCACGGCACAAAAAAAAGGGTGAGGGGAGGAATGTGAAAGAAAAAAAATCTGGAATCAATCCAATCATGCACAATTGTGTATTATATAAGATAAGCAGACCAATTATAATAATAAGTCATTACAATCACTGGCAAACATAGCATTCAGTTGTCATGCTGCTTTTGTTGGAAGCTGTCAGTTCCCCCCTCTCTTTACGCATGGCTAGCCATGCCTTGTGGACTGTAACCATGTGGCACTGATGGCCCCCAGTACACACACACTCACTCACTGAGCGAGAGAATGAGGCAGGGGACTCAAGCTTGATCTATTTTCACTGGCCTTGGGGTCTGTTTCACACATCCCCTCACAGCGCTGACAACAGAACTAACATGTGGAGGTGAAACCAGAGACGGGCTGCCATTACTTGACTTCCTGTGCTCCCGAGCATCCTGTTAAGCTACAACACACACGTTAGAGGGAGGAGGCGCTGCCTGTGTAAACAAACCAGACAGGAGATAAGATGAGACAGAGAGAGCGAGCATGCCATTCAAGTAAATTAATAGATTAATTGTTTGCAATTAAACGATTTGTCTTAATTGAAAAATCATTGGTTGTGGTTGCTTGGTTGTGTGCGATCATTAGGAGTGTGCATCCGACCCCCCGTGCCCAGAGATCAGGGATAATGAGACTCGGGGAATGAAGTGCATGATGGGGCATGGGATAAGCCGAGTCAGCCTACCACACAAACACACACACTCGCTCTCATCTGACCTCTCTCTGGAAATGAGCTCCACACTCCAAGCTCTCATGGGTAATCATATATGGAGCTGCCCATGATGACAGTTAATTTGAAGCTATCTGGCTACTCCGCATGCCCCCTGCTTCCCCTCTCTTGCCTGTCTGTCTGCCTTTCTTTCGCTCGCCACTTCTTCCTTTGTCTCTTTCCTGCTTCCCGTCTGTCTCTACCTCCCAATGCTCCATTAGAGCCAGTTCTCCATGCTCCTGCAATCAAATTAATTCCCCACATTTTCCCAAGGAACCCCCATCGTTCTAGAGTTAATGTTTTTAATTCAATTGGAGCAATCTATATCCAGGCCCATTTCCTGTTTGGTTGTGCCAGAGAGCCCCTCCCTCGGGCGGCTTTAGAGAGCGCGTCTGCGGCATCTCGATAAAGGCGCACACGCGTGGGCATCGCACCAACGAGCGTGCGAGACTGCCTGGCGTGTTTACGTCGCTTCATCTAGACAACAATGAAAAGGCCCGCATTAAAATAAAAGTGAACACACACACACACGTGTGGAATTGGCTGGGCTTCTTTTATACTGTAGGGGAAATGCCGCAGTAGCCATTAATGTTTCACAACACATCTGTATCGCTGATATTTTTTTCGCCCAAATAGATTAAGCGGGGGAGGGGTCCGCGTCTGTTTTGAAGCCAGGGAAACGGTTTGTGTACCGCTGGTCTCTGCAGGCACACTCTTTCCCCGTTCTCATGAATTAATCAGCGGATGCGTATGTTTGTGTGTGTGTTTGTGAGTACCGGGTGGCCAGGATGATGCTGATATAATGAGCGGCGCAGGGGCCGTGCCGGCGCAGAAGTGGCTCTGTCCAGCGTGCAGACCATCATCCCCTCATGACTCCTCAGCCCTGCCCTCTCCCCGTGGAGCACGGCCATTTTTGGCCTCTCATTAACTAGATAAATATATCCATCCCTTCACCTCCCCCTCCTTATTCTCTTTCTCTGTTTCGGTCTCGATATTATCAGCGCTCTGATTAGCCGGCCTCAGCCCTGCGGGACCACGGCAGGGTTACCATCCAGGCGGCGCGCACAATGCAAACGGCACTTTGGATTCTTTTTGTCACGTAAAACAGTAGGGCACTAACTAGACTAGAAAGACTTGGGAAGCATAGTAGTGTCAGTGGTGCTACACACACGTGTTAACTCAACGCGTCTGGACAGACACATGTATACACACATACACACAACTGCGGGGGTTGCTGGTGATTATTGTGAGATTCAACTGGGCTTTCCAATCGGCAATTATCTCAGTCAGAACACATTTGAATTAGAGCTGCAGGACAGGGTAATTACTGAGGTCAGTAGATAAGGCTCTCTCTCTCTCTCTGGTCTCAGGTTGAGTCTATAGATAAATCCCTGCAATGCTAAAGCTACATTTTTCCCCGTTCTCATGAATTAATCAGCGGATGCGTATGTTTGTGTGTGTGTTTGTGAGTACCGGGTGGCCAGGATGATGCTGATATAATGAGCGGCGCAGGGGCCGTGCCGGCGCAGAAGTGGCTCTGTCCAGCGTGCAGACCATCATCCCCTCATGACTCCTCAGCCCTGCCCTCTCCCCGTGGAGCACGGCCATTTTTGGCCTCTCATTAACTAGATAAATATATCCATCCCTTCACCTCCCCCTCCTTATTCTCTTTCTCTGTTTCGGTCTCGATATTATCAGCGCTCTGATTAGCCGGCCTCAGCCCTGCGGGACCACGGCAGGGTTACCATCCAGGCGGCGCGCACAATGCAAACGGCACTTTGGATTCTTTTTGTCACGTAAAACAGTAGGGCACTAACTAGACTAGAAAGACTTGGGAAGCATAGTAGTGTCAGTGGTGCTACACACACGTGTTAACTCAACGCGTCTGGACAGACACATGTATACACACATACACACAACTGCGGGGGTTGCTGGTGATTATTGTGAGATTCAACTGGGCTTTCCAATCGGCAATTATCTCAGTCAGAACACATTTGAATTAGAGCTGCAGGACAGGGTAATTACTGAGGTCAGTAGATAAGGCTCTCTCTCTCTCTGGTCTCAGGGGTTGAGTCTATAGATAAATCCCTGCAATGCTAAAGCTACATTGATTTAAGAACCGCCACAGGCATTGATCCAAGATGGCTGAGGTGTCACGCCAAGGGAGAACCGTTCTGCTCACCTAATGACACACACACACACACACAGGGAAGCCAATGACCTATCAAAGCAGTGACATGTCTGTAACCAGAGGTTGGTTTGAGGTGGGGTAGAGGAATATTATAAGCTCTCTGGAGAGTTTAGTCACTACTTAAATGTGTCTGAGAGCTGACCTGCCCTTCGCTGTGGTAATAATGGGTTGTGGATTAAAATACGATTCCATCCACGACAAGAGGTTCTTGTGATCATTCTAATGATGACTGCCATGTGGCAGGTCTGGCTCCATAGCTCCGGCTCGCTGCAATCATCCTCCTTTAATAAGACACTTAACACCATCCCTCATTCTCTCACACCTCTCTCTCTCTGCCTAGACCAGGCTGTGAGAGGGGGATTTGTTATTCAGTCTGTGGGTGCATTTGTCAGTGAATCTGTGGCATCAGAAATAGCAGAGGCTTTGCTGGGCTTTGGTGCCGTCTGCCCACATCAGTGTTCGGCTGCATTGTGATACCGGTCAGAGAAAGTTTAGTCTGCGGCCCAGACACATGGCTCAAAATGCCTGTCTGCCATTTTAAACTGCCTTACATAACTTAATGACTTTCCAGTAAGGTTCAATCCAATGACATTGGTTAATGCATTCACTGTGATGAAAGAATGTGTTGAGCAGAACATGTTGACCAGCTCCAACAATATACAATAGAACTGTAAGTAGGTGCTTATATAAAATTATAATTTATAAAATTCACTAGAAAGTGGTTCCTTTTACTCTCATAGTAAGTGCCTTACTGTAACTTTTTTTTTTTTAAAGAAGATGAGTCCATTTTTTGTGCTAATAATCATTGTGCCACAAATGCTGTCAACTTAGCTTAACTTATACTGAACCTGGAATATTTATTTAATTTATACAATTTTGTAATGTTACAATGCATTAATATATGTAGAAATTAAAAATATTAAAGGGGTCATATGATGCGATTTCAATTTTTCCTTTCTCTTTGGAGTGTTACAAGCTCTTGGTGCATAAAGAAGATCTGTAAAATTGCAAAGACTAAAGTCTCAAATCCAAAGAGATATTCTTTATAAAAGTTAAGAGTCAACCACGCCTACCTAAAACGGCTCGTTCTAACACGCCCCCACATGTCTACGTCACGATGTGGGAAGATTTGCATAACACCGCCCAAATGTTGACGCAAAGAAAGAAGGCGTGACTTTTATTCTCGCTGTAGTATTGTTGTTGCCGCCACCGCCATGTCGTGAAGGCGCTGTGTTTCGTTGTGAAAGCGAAATTAATTTGTTTGGCCTTCCAAGAGAGGACACGACTAGAAATCTGTGGTTAAGTTGTATTTACAACACTGTTCCAGAACAGTTCAACCCAAATATTCAGATGTGTGCAGCGCATTTTATGGAGGACTGTTTCCTGATCCTGGGAGAGTAGACTACAATGCCGGCTGTTACAAAGGCTGTTTCTATAAAGTGGGGCAATTCCAACTTTGCAAGGACAGTCTGGCGCTTCTGACTCACAGACTGTAAGATATATATATATATATATAGGTTTACCGAAAAGTTAATAAATAAATGTGAAAACCCCTTTTTTGGAACCTTTATCTTTAAGAGTTTAATGTAAAAACTCATTGTAAAATGTAGCCATAATATTTTCATTCTCAATCATCTGTTTAAAAAATGCTGCAAAAACTACTCCACAAACAAAACAAAACACCCACTTCACTAATAGGTAATAGTTCAGAATTATTTATCCCGTCTGAAAAAAGGCATGACTACCTGCCTATCACATTCCTCCAAGACATCCTATCTGTGTGTGCATGTGTGTGTGTCTTTTGTACCTGCCCCTACCACTTCTATCTCCCTGCTCCTCTAATTAACACTGCTGTCTGGCTTTTTCCGACAGCGGGGCTTGTTTGCTGGTGAGTCAGTCCCCTTAGACACAGTATGTGGAAAATAATGTGTATTTTGAACCTTAAACCGCATAAACACATTTCATTACACCAAATACACAACATAATGTTATTTTTAGCAACATCAAATGACCCCTTTAATAAATGCTATATAATTAGTTGTTAATATAATGCTACAACACAAAAATGAAAGGTTCTTAATTTGTATCAGTGGTTCCATGACATTTATATATATATATATATATATATATATATATATATAGGTTTACCGAAAAGTTAATAAATAAATGTGAAAACCCCTTTTTTGGAACCTTTATCTTTAAGAGTTTAATGTAAAAACTCATTGTAAAATGTAGCCATAATATTTTCATTCTCAATCATCTGTTTAAAAAATGCTGCAAAAACTACTCCACAAACAAAACAAAACACCCACTTCACTAATAGGTAATAGTTCAGAATTATTTATCCCGTCTGAAAAAAGGCATGACTACCTGCCTATCACATTCCTCCAAGACATCCTATCTGTGTGTGCATGTGTGTGTGTCTTTTGTACCTGCCCCTGCCACTTCTATCTCCCTGCTCCTCTAATTAACACTGCTGTCTGGCTTTTTCCGACAGCGGGGCTTGTTTGCTGGTGAGTCAGTCCCCTTAGACAGAAAAAAATAAATAAAGACGTGAGATTGTGTCTGTCATACCCCATCCAGCCTAACCTGCTGTCACCCGCCTCACCTCTACTCTCTAATCATTTATTCATGTTGTGCAGTCACTCAGTTCAGTCAGTCAAGACGGTAACACAACATCTTTACCTGTAAAGTTGTGCCAGCTGGCCTCAATGCTACTGCTGTGACCTGGGTCAGGGTGTTGCGTTAGCATAGAGTTTATGCTCATGACAAATACAGACCACATGAACTTTGAGTTGGGTGATCAGATATCCTTGTTTTCTGGAATGTGTCCTTGGCAATGTCCACATTTTTTTACCGCACATTCAAAACAGCCCAGAAAGTGAAATAACACCTATTGTGAGAAATATTGCACATTATCATTATTACATACATGTTGTAATTTCAATCTCCATTTATAAAAAAATGAATGAAATAAAAACTATACATTTTACCTCCGAAGTGTTAGCTTCTGACTTTTATTATCAGAATTGCAAATTTATATCTCCAAATTGTAAGTTAACTCAAGTTTAAATGGTATCTCGAAATTCTGACTTTTCTGTCAGAATAGGAAGATATAAAGTCAGAACTGTGAAATAAAAAGTCACAATTACCCTTTTTCTGAAACAAGCTTCAATAATTGTATTAGCAACTGCTTTGCATTCATACTGTAATTTTCATGGTGCATTATTATCAAGATTACTGTTATTTCATTTAGTTGCATTATATAGTGATTCAATGTCATAACTATCAGTGCCCAGGCATTGTTTTGCATGCCGTCGTAAGTCATAAGTTTGGGGTGTCATAAGGCTTTGTAGTTCATTTAAGTATGCACCAATGACTAAATACAAATTTGAGTAGTAAAAGAATATGTTTTTGCAATAGTTTATCACAGTAACACATTTACCATGGTCAAAATGCACAAAGTTTGCAGTTTGGGGAAACTTTTTGTGCAAAAGTTATGAAAAAAATCTATAAAAACTAAACTACTAAAAATGTTATTCAAGGCACTTACGAATTCTTCCTCAGATATAAGAGAGAGAGAGGGAGAAAGAAGCAGAGATGAAAAAAGAGAAATGGAAAAGACAGACTCTCAGTCCCCTGAGAAAGCGGAGTGATTAGCGTTTCTGAAACATGAGCAGTTATTTAAAAATCAATGTATTGTCATTAAAGCTGAAGATTGTTCCCTGGGAGAGCAGGTATTGATCGACGCCTGTGCCCACTGGGTATCGACCGGGTCAGTAATTTGCTTCCAAACATATGTGAAGTATGGGGGTGTGCTACAATAATGGCTCTCCACTATTATTACTGTCTTACTCAGCAGGCAATGCACATTAATTACCACCAGTGAGACTCGCTGAGAAACATGATTACAGCAGAGACGATATATGAGCTCATACCGATCCTCTCATCACTGCTACAGGCTACAAGTGCATCTGATGCTCTTGTGACAGTGGCGATAACGATTAAAAAAGATCTTTTAAACCGTTTTCTGTGTTTAATTCCATACGTGATCTCATCTGGATGGCTCAAAATCGCAAATTTCTTGATTTTTGACTGCCTTAAATACAGTGGTGGAAAGAGTACTGAAAAAATATACTCAAGTAAAAGTACCATTACCTTCCAAAAAATGTAGTGCGAGTAGAGAAAAAGTACTTGTCCAAAAAAACTACTTGAGTAAGAGTAAAAGAGTAGCCTATTTAAAAGTACTCATGAGTATTGCATATACTGAACAACATAAAGAAAGGCTATAGCTGATGGTAGCAGTCTAGTGCTATTCTTATTAGGTGGATAACACAATGTATTTATATACAGCAAATGCCTTGCAAGTATTTTAGTCATTCTACTATATATGCATTATATTACAGCACCATATTCTACTACACAGGTGGATTTAAAACTCACACATAATTTTCACATTCACAAAATTCTCACATATAGGTCATGTGCTCAATTTTTAACTTTCGTGCCATTGCCATACTGACATTTCATGCCTTCAATTATTAAAATGGGGAATTGCTACTGTGGAAAGTAATTTTGGTTGATTTATTTTATTTATTTATTTTTTTACAAGGGGTACATTTTACAATTTCTTATTACTACATAAATATAACATAAAAAATGTAGGAAATTTAAGCATATTTTCTATTTACTTAAGCAATTTAATAGGTGTTTCATCTCCCCGAGCCAGATGCACCCAAGCAACTGCGAGCTAAACAGCATGAATCATTCATAGGCGAGAGACGTAAACACACACACACACACACGCTCACACATCCATGCCGTGCTCACATGGGAGGCCCAACAACGACTTTGATTAGACTTCTAAAAAGCCATGAATATGCAGCAGGCATTAACGCCGTTAGGAGAGACTGATTTGTCAAATTGTCCATATTTCATTAAGATGGAGTAACACCCCGAGGGCTTGATAATTAAAAAATAAAAAGGAATCCGCCATCCAATTGCCACGTTATCTCAATTATTGAGCTCTTGTGTGCTTAATTAACACTTAGCAAAGAGTTAAGAAGTGGTCGCATGCTCGATGTAGTTGGAGAGAATTACGCAAAGGTGAGTCGAGACTGGTGGGGAGAAGGAGACAAAGAACAGCGATTCACACTCCTTGTCATCGCAGTCGGATCGTTCTCATCGAGCTTAATTACAGTTAAAGTGAAGCGACGTGCTTGCTTACAAATATCTAATCACTCGAGCGTAAAAGTCGCAAGAATGCGAGCGAGGAGGTGAATGAGGTACAGAATGAGAAGAAAAGCTAATGGCACACGGCCAGCTGTTAATAAAGGAGTGCGTTAAATGCAAACTCAGTCCTGAGAGATATGAAACCCTAAGAAACGCATAGGTGTTGTTATTTATGGTTTGGGGCAGCTGAGAGCATTGTGCGGGTACCGTTTAATAATTTAAAGAGAAATTGCAAAACCGGTCTCAGATTTAAAGGGCATATGCTTCTAAAACTACTGCCTCCAGGACAGATGCATTCATAGCACTGGGAATAATAGGACCCTAGAAAGGGAGGGGGAAACAGTTATTACTATTAATAAAAATTAATATAACTTGGAAAAACAGAAACTAAATTAAAACACTATTAAACTCAAAAACGAACTAAAATAAATTAACAATGGCCTCAAATCAATTTTACCTGTCTCACTTATAATACTGGAACGTCTCGGCAAAGATTACGGACGTGTTGTGTTTTATTCAATCAATTAAAATAAATCAATTCATTTTCATTTACGCCGGGATTCCTTAACGACTGTATTTATCCCAGTTCGCCTGTGGTTTTTTGTTCACTCAACGCCTCATCAGCCCATCTCTGCGGCATACGGGACTGTGCCTGCGCATTCATATCAATTAATGTGCCAGTCTGATGATGGACAAGGACAGCGGAAGGATTTGTTAACCTTGCTCCTCGGGACACACCAATTACGCTCCAGCAGAGCCCTTTAATGAAGTCGATGGGATATCAATCTGTTTACAAATGCCCGGCGACCAACGAGAGCGAACCGCAATAAGCTTTTAAAACGGACGTTTCGCATCTCCCATTGTTATTTATTCATAGAGCAGGCCTATGGTGCACAGAATATCGCAGTGTGATTATAAAAGGCTAGACTGGGTGGAAACAGTTGACCTGTGTGGACGAACTCAGAGATAACAGTCCTCATGTGACCCTGTCACTGATAATCTTACATTACAGTCAGCTCCGGTTGCAGCCCAGACCTAGTAAACAGAAACACACCATTGAAACATGCAATAAAAATTCACTTAACGTGGTTTCTTTAAGAAGACCTTCAATCTGAGATTCCTTTCCACATCTACAGGTACCTAAAAAAGTCTTAAGTTCCAGATATAGACTCAGCGGTGTCTGCCAGATCAAGGTCACTCTCGGCTGGGGCCGACTCTGACTTCACCGTCTCATTCTGCAGTCAAAGTGCGCTCCCGGTTCTCCATCTCTGGAGCTCTTCCACCGCTCACTGTGAAAGAATAATTATTTAGTCCTTTCGTAAGCAAACCATGTCCCCGTTCACGTATTAATCTTTCATATGTTTCCAAGATCTAGCCTTCTGTAATCCCATCTGTATAAGACACAACAAAGTGGAACAAAGAGAGTTTGCCTTGAATAATGTATTGTTTCTCTCATAAAAGGCTTTAGTTGCTTCTGTTATGTTTCACTCTTGCGGGGAGAATCTATTGATCCCTTGTTCTTTTTTATTGGGCTCTACAGGGCTTCCGTTCCCTTTATAACAAATGATCACACTACACTGACTTTATCACAACACAAACACAGACACATGGGTAAAAGAAAAACAGGCCATTTACGAGTGATTGCAAATTATGAATCTTACCAGCAAACCGCACATGAGCATAATGATTTCTAATTACAATCAAATTAGGGTACTTAAGGGACATGGCCATGAAGAGACTTCATTCTTAAATCTCTTACCAAAACACTTTGCTATGAAAAATAAATATGGTATGATCCTAAACGACAGCACGCAGGCAGGGACAAATGTGGGCCTGTAAGCCGCATACGTCAGAGCGGCCGAATGAGGCAAACAGCGCTGTTAACAAGAAAGGGCTTTAAATCAGGAGCAGAGAGTACATTTCCTGTGAAATATTAATGTGGCAACCGTGTTTGTGTACAGGGGAACAAAGGCCAGAGTGTTGTACATCAATGGCTTGACAGCACTGCTGGCTCCCCAGGCCAAGAACTGCTTATTCATACCGTGACAGGGTTTGAGTGTGTGTGTGTGTGTGTGTGTGTGTGTGGGGTGGTAGGGTGTGTGAGGAAAGAGAGTCATTTATTATATATAGAGCTGGTGGAGCATGTTCGTGGTCTGCAATGTGCGTGTTAGTTTACAAAGAGTGGTTTTCAGTAAACTCATAAAAAAACTCGAAGGTCTGGAGAGCGGAAAGAGTTGGTCAAGTAATTGCTTTCAGGCTCTAAAATTCACTCACTTTTTATATTCTAAGGAAAACTAATTTTACACAGCTAATATACAAGGAACAATTCTCTTATTAAAGAATCACAAGAATCTTTACCCTACGGGCTGCAGTGCAGTGCATGAAAATTTCAGCATGTGAGAACTATCTGTATTTTTGCTAGTATATCCAACGTAAATATACTCTAATACTCAAAATATAACTGAACTATAGAAAATATATTCTAATATTACATGATAACAATCATAATTAAATCGATGGACAAACAGAAATAGAAAGTGATGTGACGAATGAATTAGCTCCACTTAAAAAAATCATAGGAGACAGACCATTCATAGAAAATCATAATATTCAATATGACGGCTTTTGTAACTGAAGTCCTGTGTTTTAGCTAAATGACCCAATTTTGATAGAGATTTTGTTCTAAAACATGCACAATAGGTGGACATAAAAGTATTATTTGACTATTATTATTGTATGTATTAATATTTATTATTTTGTTTTCATTTTAATTTTAGTTTTAGTACTTTTATGTGCTTTTGTCATTTTATTGGTTGTTTTAATTATTCTACATAGCTTTAATATATTTAAATTTCAGTACTTCAACTTTTCAAATGTATGCTATTTCACTTTACATAATTAAATATAGTTTTAGTTAACAATAACAACATTGTACCATAATATTTTTTTGTGTGATATGAACTAAAGAAGCAAAAAGAAGCTAAATGTATGATAGCCGAATATGGACTGATACTTTGTTGTCAGATTTTCTGATCTGTTGATGTGAAATATGAAATGTGTAATCTTGATCAACAGTTTTGGAGTAGACATAGCATGCCTATTATTATCTACATATAAAATAGCAAATAGTGCAAGATTTCCAAGATGGCTGCTGAGTTGACTAACCTAAATGGACTTATCTCTGGTTCAGGTCCAGGGTTATGCCAGAAACAGGTACCTAAGAAGATCTGAAATGAACGTCACCTCTGGACATGGAACAGCCTGACCTTTACGTCAACCTGCGAGGACACAAACCAGCTTTTATTAAAACCTACCATGATCATTTAAAGTTAAATTGAAAATAAAGGCTTGACATCACAAAACCCAACAGTCTCTATGTGTCTGACACACCACCACAAGTGGTACAGCTAGAGTACAATAATGATGCTGCCTTTCTAATTACACCCTCTATATTGGTAAAGGGATAGTTCTACCAGAAATATACTCATTAAGTCATGATTAACTCACCCTCATGTTGTTCCAAACCCGTTTATATTATTTTCCTCTGTGGAAAAAAGGATAAGGATAAAAGGAAGATATATATGCCAAAATTTTTAATTTGATACAGAATTTTAATGTATTTACATTGCATATCCAATTCCCATCCATTTGTATTACAGAGTTTTAACTAACTAATAAATAAACTCAAATAAAAATTAAATGGGTAAGATTACGTAATTTGAATGAATATTAAAAATGGCAGCATTCAAAATGCATTTATTAAAATTTCTTAGAATCAGCATAAATCTGTATGTTGTGGAAGTTAAATTTATTCAGTTAAAAAATATGAAAATGGTTATGGCTAGCTGTGAAATAATCAATATTCAGTTGGTTAAAATGTATGAGACTGCAACAGATTGGATTTATGATAAATATGAAAACCTGGTTATTGTGTTTAATACACATTCAGTGTAATATTACACAAATATTACCTTTTTCATTTATGTATGACTAACAAGTATGCATTAAATTAGTTTATTACTTAATGTTAAAACTAATGTGTAATCCAAAGAGATGGAAATGTTATATACATTTCAAATATATAAATATTACATGTAGGCCCAAATATTTTCTGAGTAAGGTAAGATATAGTTCACCATTTGTTTTCAGAGTCAAACAGGATATTTAACAAGATAAAATGTAGGCCAAGATTTATGCATTGAGATGTAAAGTGGGCGTTACATCCTAAATGTAGTCAGGTAGTTCAAGAGTAAGAGCTGGGAAGTAAAAAGATATTTGAAATAGAATGTTACTATAAAAGTTTATAATGAAGAACACTTTCTATTTAGAATAACAATAAGGCTATAAACATGCATTAAGAAAGTACACGAGTCAAAGTTTTGATTTCATGTTTACGAGATGATGCTCGTGATAGCGCAGATTCAGCATCACACCAGTGCAGCTGGCTTTGAGCGGCACAGAGCTCCTGTACCTCAGAGCCAGAGAGAGTGATATGGAGAACTCCTCCCTCCCTGTGTCACTAATCTAGCCTGCTCTGCATTGTCAAAGCCCTGTGTTTGAACAATGGAGCTGTCTTCTTGTCTGCTAATTTGGGAACAAACATTTGCCTGCGTGGCAAACAAGCTCTCCCAGGAAGTGCTATTAATAGGATAATTAGGCAGACGGTAATGAGCTGGATTACTGCTAATTATGATAAGATTTGTTTTGGCATTTGCCTGAGAGGCAGCGGAGAGTTCGAGTTGGCCCAGGAGTTTAGAGCTGAGCTGCGGAGTGCGGTGCACCTGAATCAACACAGAGACAGTCACAGCGTGTGTGACGGGAGATAACACCAAAAGCAGTTTCCCTCTCCCTAGAGCCCTCGCTGTCATTTTGGCCAGGCTTCCGTCAGCTACACGCAACCTTGGGCATTAGAGCGCCACATGGGCCAGGTTGTTGTTGTGTGACTGAGCTACGGGACCTTATTAGTGTCAGGCCAAGGATGCTAGAGCTGTGCTAAGCCTTCAGCACAAGGTAAGCCCACTATATCAGGTCAAGGGTAACGTAAGCTAGGCCTTCAAGCTAATTACCTGATGAGACAAGGCTGATACCACAGTGTTTCAGAATTGGAACTAAACAGAGCTTTGCGCTAGATGCTTCGCTAACAGCGAACTAGCAGTCAAAAATAGCCACAGACATGCACATCTAAGGCCACGTTCACACTGCAGTAGAAAACAGTTGGCAATCCTCGTCATACAGTTATGTTCTCACACACAGTTCGGTAATTTATGGGGGTTGACAAGCACATTCTAGAACTGAACTGGCAGTGTGAACAGAATCCAATTGGACAACAAGTTGTCTTCTGAAGGTTTTATATCCAGTTTGATAGTACCAGTGTTGGGGAGTAACTAGTTATATGTAACGGCGTTACGTAATTTAATTACAAAATAAATGTAACTGTAATCAGTTACAGTTACTAAGAAAAACTGTGTAATTAAATTACAGTTACTTATGAAAATGTTAACGATTACAAAGGGGATTACATTTGAATATTTACACACATCCACATACAGATTTAATTGATTCCTTTCCCAAATTGCACTGACTACTCTGAGACATACAGCACTATAATTTCCGTGATGCGGCCCGCTATTTTAATATTATTATTGTATAATTGCCTGCCGAATGTACTAAAGCGATTATTTCCGAATTTGCCATTCGATAATTAAATCTCTAATAAATCTTGAATTGGTTAGTCGTGGCTGGCAATGCTTCGGCTTGCGCGCTCTCCGCCAAACGGTTTGGATCAGAGTAATCAACGTGAGAGAGAGAATGGAGTGGACTGTGGAAGCGCACAGGTGGAGCAGAGAAGCAAAACTACTGTTCAGGGTTTCAAGTGCAGGTCAGTTTCATCTGTAAATATGCTATTGTAGTTTTGTCTTTGTTTACTTAGTTAAGCAGCAGCAGCCCATTGCTCATCAGTCATCGCTCAAAATACTGTATAAAGGACATCATTATTATCTATTGTAATGTTACAGTAGTAATTTAGCAGACAAATAATCATATTTTATAATAGGTTTAGGGGGTGCTAGGGCAGACAACAACACAACCCTTACGAAAATTAACGATGATTTTACTATAAATCCAAAGACAATGTTTACTATTGTTAAACCATGGTAACCACAAATTAACCTTGGTTTTTGCTATACTAACCATAGTTTAACCATGGAATTTGTAGTAAAAATAAATACAAATGGTAATCCATTTGCCAAAAAAAACAAAAAAACATGGTTACTGTACTTTTACTATAATAAAAGCATGGTCAATTTTTGTAAGGGAAAAACTTTTAATTATTTTGCATGTCCCAAACCTAAGGATTTAAACCTTTTTTATATGAGGTCCATACAAAAAATAAGGTTGTCCATGTTTCAGAATTTGTTGTGGGCGTATGATTGTGAGATTTCCTGGCCTGAATTTTTTTTCCCAGTCCGTCCCTCATGGAAATTAATGGCGCAGACATGCGGTTTCATTTACTACACATAGGCCTACTGAAGCT